>NC_083773.1:20969413-21079413 GCF_963514075.1 Conger conger | reverse complement strand
GTACACACCTGCACATCACTGCATTGCAACACTGTATTAGCATCCTCACCACTGCATAGTAACAACACTGCATAGCAACGCTGTACACACCTCCACAGCACCGCATAGTAACAACACTGCATAGCAGCATTGTACACACCTCCACAATATTGCATAGCAACAACACTGCATAGCAACAGTATACAGGCCTATTCTTATCCTCCACATGGCTGGGGGTTCCATTATTAGCCATGGCACTTTCTGCACTGTAATCCCATCTATGTCTCTGCTCAAAGTGGAAAATGCATACAGAGGGGCGGAATAAATAAAAAATGAGAGATCATTCTGGCCTGTCTGTCAGTGAAAGAGGAGAGAATGTGTGAATGTGTGAATGCACGCAGTGCATCCATTGTGCTGACCTTCTGTTTCTGCTCCTGTTAAACAGCCTGCCCTGCGCTCGCACACACACACACACACGCATACACTCACACACACACACACACACACACACACACACAAGCGCCCGTACATATGCGCACTTGCACGCACACAGTAACATCTGGCTTGGAGAAACACCTCTGCTGGTTTGATGTTAATTGGATTATTTCTGCCCGAATGATGTGATCAGAGAGGTCTGGCAGCAGGCAGCCCGGTGTGTAATAACGGGCCATATGGCCATACAGGAGTCCCAGAGCCAGTGCCACATACACATACCACAGACGAACGTTTATATGCAGGAGAGAAGAGCAGTGTTGTGTGTTCGGAAACTCGCTGTCCTCAGCAAGTGGCTCCTTGCTCGGTCTTGTGCTGTCGCTATGCAGCACCAGACTTGTAGACTTGCAGATCTCTGATGCCACGGAAGAGTCTCAGGGTTGTTCCAGGGCACATTTAAAATGCCTCAAGCGTTTGCTGCTCTCAGTGACTTTTCGCAGTCTGTTTCTGTAAACACGCACCTCGTGAAGACATGAAATTTATGTCCGTGTGTTTGACGCCTAGTTGCCAATATGTACACCCTTATGACCGACTCTGCGCTTTCAGTCTGGTGTAATGCCGTATGACTGCGTTTGACCTTCCCGTTTCTATTGTATCGGCTGCCCTCTCGTGTTGAGACTGGGAATCGCATTCAACACTCCGCCTCCCTTCTCAACACCCATACTCATTTCCTCTGACAGGCATTGAGCCATTTTCCCCAGAGATTAATAGCAGACTCCCATTTTTGAGTCTCGACGATTTCCATTTGAAAAGAAACACAGGTAGCGTCCGCAAATAACGCTGCTGTGTAATAATTACCGCCGTTACTCATTGTATCGCGCGGTTTATTAATATTCATGCCTGTGCATTTGTATAATGGTGAATGGGCGGGTGGTTCTGTGGGCGGCCGTGCAGTGAATGTGTCCTTGCCGGTAATCCGGATTAGGGACATGAAAAAAACACTCGCTTCTCCATTTCCCCCAGGAGCCCACCGGGTCACACAGCTGCGCCAGGATCTAGGATTCTGTGAAAACTGGCACGAGATGAATCGGCCGTTTGTGTACTCTCTGTAGCTGTGCCACCGTCTCCCGGTGCGCTTCGTAACGAGCTCCCTCTATATCACGATCGCAGCGACTCATAAAACTGCCCAATTTCACAAATACCGTTGTGTTTATTACAGTAAATCACCTCCGCCTGTAAATAAATATTCAGTGAATATATTCATGTGTTTTTGGGTGGTGCGAGTCGTGTGAAAAGGGCGAGGTGATGAAAGCTGATGCAGAATGATTCTAATCTTGATTACGTGTTTGAAGTGTAACCGCTTTTTCTGCGGTTTATGACTTTTACACCGGTTCAATTTAGCATATGTGAAGAAGCATTTTAAATTGCTGCCTAAATCTACAAGGGGGAGACGGATGGTTAAACGTCCAATTATTTAAATATTAAGACAGACCCATTAATAATAAAGACAGTGTTTGTTTTTTTAACGGATTACCTGTGCTGAGAGTGCACCGAAGACTGAAATATTCTAATACAAAAAACAACACATACAAACATTGCCATTTATTTTTATCTGGCCCAGTACATATTTATGACATAGAGGTGATTAAAATTAAGCACTTGGCTGTCTTCAGGAGAAAATGGCCATCTGTGTAATGAACATAAATCGTAAATTGGTTGTTGTTGAGGCATTGCCATATGTAGGCTATTAGTGAAGATATTGCGTTTTGACAGATTTTCAGTACACTTAAGTGCACTGGTTCACGTGCGAAGTAATCAATAAATCACAGTATGTGTTGATTTGCCTGAATGTTGCCATGTCTGTTCTCACTGGGAATGGTTCCTGCCTGTGTTATTGTGTTCCTGAAGGTTATTTTTCAGTGTTCGTGGTGTATTACAAGAGAAACATATCCTGTCATGTGTACTTATTTGTGTGTTATGGATTACCAGGAGAGGTGAAAAATAAAGCCTTAATTTCATCAGTAGATGAAACCATGGTTGTAGGGTTATTTTGCAGCTGTCAACAGTTAATTTCAGATTGCAGGTCCTCTTATAATTATTGGAAACTAAAAAGTTAAAATGTATTAATCGTTCTTAAGTAAAATCTGCTCTTTGTAAATAAAATTGTAGATTGATATTAAGGTTGTGTTCTGTCTCTAAGGGAAACAACCTCTTATCTCTTGGACCTGCAAATGGAGTTTCTTATGCAACATTTGATGCAGAACAGGATGCATGCTAGCTAACTGCAGTAACTAATATTGGAAAACACTATTAGTACCAGCAGACTGCAGATTTTAATTTATTGCACATAATTTATGAATGATCCCAAGATTTAGTATGTATTTCAATAGTATATGGTGGAGCCAATATGTAATAAACAGAAATGTTCTCTTTCATCTTGTGATCTTGTTTGACTAAAAAGTAAAACATTTGTTATTTAAGTGATAATATGATAATGTATTATCATATTATTGAGTGAGTGAGTGAGTGGGTCTGTATATGCCTGTGACGAATGTGTGTGTCTGTGATTGATGTGGATATTGCTTCTGTGTAGGGCAGACAGACTGAGTGCAGAGCTGTGTGCACACTCGTGTGTGAGCGTGTGTGTGTCCGTCCGTCCGTCCGTCCGCGAGTGTGTGTGTGTGCGTGCATGTCTCCATATCTTGAGTGTGTGTGTGAGCGTGTGTGTGTCCGTCCGTCCGTCCGTCCGCGAGTGTGTGCGTGTGCGTGCATGTCTGCATATCTTGAGTGTGTGTGTGTGCGGGTGATTGATGGTGATATGGCGTGTGTAAGGCAGACAGTGCAGAGCTGTAGTGTGCGTGCTCATGTGTTTTGTGCGTGTGCGTGTGCGTGTGTGTGTCTGTGTCTGTCCGACAATGAGTGCGCGTGTGTGCACTGGTTCATGTGCGAAGTAATCAATAAATCGCAGTATGTGTTGATGTGCCTGAATGTTGCCGTGTCTGTTCTCACTGGGAACGGCTCCCAATGGTGTGCGTGTGTGATTGATGGTGGTGTGGCGTGTGTGTAGGGCACTCGGACAGAGTTGCAGAGCTGTAACCGATTCAGTCACAGTGCAGTTCTCACCATCCTCATATTTCCCTCCTGCCTGTGAGCGTCTCTTACACTCACCCTGCTTTCAACACCCCCGATAAGATAACCCCCCCAGGCCCATCCATACCGTACACCTCCCTGAGAAACTCACCCCTGCATTCCCCTAACCCCCCCCACCTGCACTGTACACACACCTTCACCTGACTCAGCATAACACCATATAACACCCCGCATGACTTCCAGAATATTCTGCCATGCATTTCTGTCAAATGACCAGGTAACACTTTTTTTATTACACAGCCCATTAATTACCTTGTATTTACTGGGTAAATATCAGTTACTTATTATGTAACGATTTTGATTTCGTACGTAAGTGCTATGAAATGGGCTGTGAAACATATTTACTTCGTACTTGTCTATGGTACTTACTGACTTTGTTTCATAGTACATACCTAATAATTACATGGGTAGCTGTGTACTTACCCAGTAAATACTAGGTAATTAACGGGCTGTAAAATAAAGTGTTACCAATGTCACGTTCTACAGTAACTAAGGCTGTTCTGTTCCTCCTGTTTACTGAATGGGACTAGGGGCTGACTTAATAGTTGTAATTAAATGTGTATTTATAATCTAAACTTGGAATTTATTTTAATAGTCTGGTTATGCAACCCCAACCAGACAATTATGGTTAGACATTCTGTGCCCCTGCAAAATATTTTCCATTTGTACAAGCTTGGTACAGTATGTCCAACCATAAACCTTTCCTGGGCTTTACCCTGCTGTAAAATTCAGCTGTGATCAGTTGTTACAAAACCTAGCTTGAGCAGTTTTTTTCAGCAGGGTATGTTTTCATATAGAACAATGCCGAGGTGCTTCGTTCCTCTTTCTGCGGATGAATGATTACATGCCTTTAGCATGCTAGCCGGGGCTGCCTCCTGTGAGATGATTGAGTGTGGCGCTAACAGGGGCGTCTGGATACTGTCAGAGTATCACTTTCCATCCCAGAATGAAACCCAGCTATACCTGCAGGGCGTGAGGGTGAACTCCAGGGCTGTTTGAGGTGGTTTACCTGCCATAGATGTGAGATACAGTAAGGCTGGTTGTTGGTTGCTGAAACTGTTTCATAGCTACTTTAATTTGTCTGTCTCATCAGATTAATCTACGGGGTCCAAGCTCTTGTCTTTGTACTATTCCTAGCGCTGTACATCCCTCTAAGGTTTTCAGCGCACTTGTCCCTGGTTATGGGTATGCACTTTGCACTGTGTTGTACGTCGCTCTGGATAAGTGCGTCTGCCAAATGCCTGTAATGTAACGTAATGTAATGTAATGCTAGAGACGGACTGCAGGGGGCAGCATTGGGACTCACACAGCCTCTCTCTGGCCTCTTCCCTTCCCAGCGCACACGCGGTAAGCAGCCGCGACGGCCTGGACGCTGAGACAGGCAGCGAGTCCCTGCTCAGCCACCGCAGAGAGAGGGAGCGGGAGAGGGCCCGGCGGAGGAGAGAAGCAGAGTGTGAGTATGACCCTGTGGATGGAAGGGGGGAGAGAGGGAGGGAGAAAGAGGTGCAGAGAGAGGGAGTGAGAGGGCCTGGCGGAGGAGAGGAGCAGAGTGTGAGTATGACCCTGTGGATGGAAGGGGGGAGAGAGGGAGGGAGAAAGAGGTGCAGAGAGAGGGAGTGAGAGGGCCTGGCGGAGGAGAGAAGCAGAGTGTGAGTATGACCCTGTGGATGGAAGGGGGGAGAGAGGGAGGGAGAAAGAGGTGCAGAGAGAGGGAGTGAGAGGGCCTGGCGGAGGAGAGGAGCAGAGTGTGAGTATGACCCTGTGGATGGAAGGGGGGAGAGAGGGAGGGAGAAAGAGGTGCAGAGAGAGGGAGTGAGAGGGCCTGGCGGAGGAGAGAAGCAGAGTGTGAGTATGACCCTGTGGATGGAAGGGGGGAGAGAGGGAGGGAGAAAGAGGTGCAGAGAGAGGGAGTGAGAGGGCCTGGCGGAGGAGAGGAGCAGAGTGTGAGTATGACCCTGTGGATGGAAGGGGGGAGAGAGGGAGGGAGAAAGAGGTGCAGAGAGAGGGAGTGAGAGGGCCTGGCGGAGGAGAGAAGCAGAGTGTGAGTATGACCCTGTGGATGGAAGGGGGGAGAGAGGGAGGGAGAAAGAGGTGCAGAGAGAGGTGCAGAGAGAGGGAGTGAGAGGGCCTGGCGGAGGAGAGAAGCAGAGTGTGAGTATGACCCTGTGGATGGAAGGGGGGAGAGAGGGAGGGAGAAAGAGGTGCAGAGAGAGGGAGTGAGAGGGCCTGGCGGAGGAGAGAAGCAGAGTGTGAGTATGACCCTGTGGATGGAAGGGGGGAGAGAGGGAGGGAGAAAGAGGTGCAGAGAGAGGTGCAGAGAGAGGGAGTGAGAGGGCCTGGCGGAGGAGAGAAGCAGAGTGTGAGTATGACCCTGTGGATGGAAGGGGGGAGAGATGGGAGGGAGAAAGAGGTGCAGAGAGAGGGAGTGAGAGGGCCCGGAGGAGGAGAGAAGCAGAGTGTGAGTATGACCCTGTGGATGGAAGGGGGGAGAGAGGGAGGGAGAAAGAGGTGCAGAGAGAGGGAGTGAGAGGGCCTGGCGGAGGAGAGAAGCAGAGTGTGAGTATGACCCTGTGGATGGAAGAGGGGAGAGAGGGAGGGAGAAAGAGGTGCAGAGGAGGGGTTTGAAACGGAAGAATGGGAGGTGGGAGCGCAATAGCGTGAGAGAGGGAATGGGGTGACGGTGAAAGGAAAGGTAGACAGGAAGAGAGACGCCAAAGGTGGGGACTGGAGTAGAGGGAGATAAGGCTGAGACAGAAAGGAAGAGAAAGAGGGGATTTGTGAGAGATACAGGAGTATGACTAATGTAAAAAGCAGAACATTTTAGCCCCAACAGTAGCACTTACCGGCGTGCTGTCTACTGTAAAATTGACGTTGGTTTATTGGTGTGGACTCTGTGTTAGCCACTTTGGAGCCACAGTAATCGCCCTATAAGCTGGGTTTCAGGGTCTGACAGTCAAAACTGTCTTTTTTAAAACTACCTTCAGCATCAAGTTTCTACTACTCCATTTTCCGACAATCCATATATGTCCCCAAGTCCATAACAACAAGAAACGGAAGGAGAGCCCAAACAAATCCATGGTGGACGGAAGATGTGGATTAGTGACCTGAGATCCAACAAGAGTAGAACAGTCTTCCCAGTCGAAGAGGTTTAGTTAGTGTGGTTTGGTCCTCACAAACCCACAGAACGCACTCGCTTGAAAATGTCAGTCTTGCTATTAGCGGCAACGCTAATCACAGCCACCTCCTGGGATAATGACATGCTACGATGCCCAATTCCAAAACTCCCATCAGCCCTGGCTCCCACTGGTTCATTGGCGGCAATGTTTCTGTGACGGGCATATTCAGGCACGGTTGCTTATGGCTTCCAGATGCTGCTGTGTGTGTTCTTGGTTTTAAGCTGCAGCTGGTAAGTTTCTCAATGGTCACAATGTTGTGAAAACATTTCCAAGATCATAACACCCGTCGCCCACAACACCCGTCGCCCACAAAGAAAGAGACTGAATCCCTGGGTTTAGAACACAGAATTTGAGAGTGTAAACACAGCGTATGGTGCAGACCTTGGTTCAAATGGTATTTGTTTTGGATTCAAATACTTTTCTGCATTTGACTAAGCTTGCCTGGTTTATTGGAGCAAATTAAAAGATCCCAAAAGTGCAAACCCTGCTCATTTTCTCCTCCTTGCAGGCTCCAATGCGCCAGGCAACTGTTTTAACCGATGCTTTGTAAAAAAAATTACACGCGATCACCCGGCATGCCTGGACATAGCCTCACTGCTTTAACTACAGGCTGACATCTGTGAGCACGATGTCAGTGTCAGTGTCAACGTAAATCCTTCATTTGGCAATTAGGCCATTATCTGACTTACCGTGCTGACATTTAAATGAAACTTTTAAGATGGCCCATTTTAAGATTTCCCCCTCCATAAATAAGATACGGACCCTAGCGGTCATAAGCAGGTTACCCGGTTAACCGCTTTGAAAATGGGATGGTAACGGTTGACAGAAACTGATGATTGTCACATGCCTAATTTGAACCCAGGTCTGGTGCACTGCTGGATTCTTCTCACAGACACTCTGTATATCATTGCTCCCAGTTACGCTACACTCACACCCCAATGTCTTCACTGGTCCCCCATATCTTTACCTGCTTTACCCACCCCGATAAAGTTACTACTGCAGCTTTTACACTGAAGAGAGGAGAGCGAAAATACAGGGATCTGAATAACACCGAGGGAAAGAAGGGGGAGAGAGATGAAGGGCGTGTGTGAGGTGACAGAAAAATATGGAGTGAGAGAAAGGTGATATGAGGAGGGAGAGAAAGGCAGAGAGCCGGAGAAGTGTGAAAAGGTGTGATGAAAAGAAAAACCTATACGAGCCTGAGAAAGGATGTTGTGGAGAAGTGTGAGGGTATGACAGAGGGAGAGTGATGACAGATTGGAGATGAGTTTGAGGTTGTAACAGGATGTGGGAAACACCTCTCCCTCTCTCCCTCTCTCCCCTGGGTGGGTAGAGGGCTGCAGACTCGCTCTGTTTCAGCCGCTGGGTGACAGGTGACAGGCTACAGAGATGAGGCCCAAAAACACACTTGTCATTTTAGCAGGAGGGCCCAAGAAACTGCTTGATTTGCTCTTTCTGTTTATTTAAGACTCTTCTTTTATTTCTGAGCTGGCCCAAGGTGTGCGTGTGTGCGCGCGTGCGTGTTTTTCTCTTTGTACTCTTGATTTTTTTTTATGTGATTGCTGCAGTGGAGAGAATTTAGGAGACAAAAGCCCACCTTCTCTTGATATGTGGATTATTATAGCAGGTTTTATTTTTTTATTTTACTGCTTGCTTTTGTGAGAGAGATTGTGAGAGATAACTGCAGTGGATTGACATTCAGAGAAAGTCTGATGTCAGCTTTTCTGTGCTACTTTTGAAGGTTTGTTATTTCAACTGCAAACACACACTCCTGCACCAAAGACACATGAATGGTCCCAATCAGCAAAGGTCAAAGGTTAAAAGGCTTGTTCCCCCTCTGTGAGCTCTTCCAAAGCACTAAAGCACTCAAGGCTAAAAATGCTCCAGTGCTTGGTATCCAGTGCAGAATCACTGGATCATTGTGGGAAAAAGCTGTTTGCACTGCACCGATTCTCACAGTTATTACTGAATTCAGTGTGTTTTATGTTGGCCATTTTGTAAACAATTCCAGCTTGGAGTTATACATTGTAAGCCCCTTGAAGGTTTCCTGGGTATAGAGTATGTGGGGGTGTGATCTGAAGTATGTGTGGCTGTGTATTTCAGCATTTCTGCATTTGTGTGTGTGTGTGTGTGTGTGCGTGTGTGTGTGTGTGTGTGTGTGTGTGTGCGTGTGTGTGTGTGTGCGTTTGCGTGTGTGCGTTTGCGTGCGTGCGTGCGCGCGCGTGTGTATGTGTGTGTACGCACATGTTTGTCCGCACTCGTGTGTTCCTGCATCTTTGCATCTTATGCACACACGCAAGGGGAAAGGCCATGAATGTGTGTGTGCTTGCGCAGTGTAGATTTAGATATAAATATACACAAACACAGATAGCTGAAGCGTTGATGTTCATCACTGAGCCAGGTTGTGTTTAGAGGGCTCTTTCAGTACCCTCTCATTACAGGCACCAGAGATGACAGCCGCCATGTTGATTGTATAATAACGCTGTGTATGCACTGAGCTGCTCTCATTAGTGTATGATTTCCTCTTGTAGGAAGAGGAGACTGCGCTAGCTGTTAGTAAATACCACAGAGCTGTGCAGCGTTAGGGCCATTCAGACCCTTTTAAAAACCAACACTGTGTATTTATCTCTCCTTTTGCCAGCCCTGCCCACTCATACCCACCCATCCCAACCCCCACTCCCACCTCCCCCAAATATTACCAGGCTCCCTCATATTTTTGGGAATGGTTTTGATCATACACAGTATGAACCTGGATTCATAATCACCTAATCTCTCATCATTCCCCCTTGTCTTTTTCTTTCTCACACAAACACACAAGCACACGCACACACACACACACACACACACACACACACAGACACACATCAGTATGCACACTGTCATCCCCCTCTCTGTGTGTGTCTCTCTCTCTCACACACACACACACACATCGATATGCGCACACCCCCCCTCTGTGTATGTCTCTCTCACACACACACACACACACACACACACACACACACACATCGATATGCGCACACCCCCCCTCTGTGTATGTCTCTCTCTCACACAGACACACACACACACACACACACACACACACACATCGATATGCACACACACTTGTTCCAGCTCTCCTTCCGGCTGCCTGTCCTGTCGCTACATGTGCCGCTCATTAGCACAGCGCTCATTAATTAGGCTGTCTTAATGAGGAAACGGAGATGGCCATTATTGGCCGGGAACGGGCGTGTGGGTGAAAATGGGCGTGTGGAATGGAGATGTGGAAACCCAGAGTCTGGAGCTTACTACTCGAGCGGAGTGGTGTGTACTGATAACAGTGGAGTGTGCACAGGTGTGTGTGTGTCTGTGTGTGTGTGTGTGTGTGTGTGTGTGTGTGTGTGTGTGTGTGTGTACGCGTGTGTGTGTACGCGTGCGTGTGTGTGCGTGTGTGTGCGCGTGTGCGCGTGTGTGTGCGTGTGTGCGTGTGCGCGTGTGCGCGCGTGCGCGCGTGCGTGTGTGTGTGTGTACGCGCGTGTGTGTGCGTGTGCGTGTGTGTGTGTGTGTGCTCATTAATATGGTACTATATGTGAAACAGATGCTCTGTTATACCGTTGCTGCACTGACTGGCTCCAAACCTCTGTTGCGCTTCTCACTCCTCTCTCAGCAATGCTGATCTGAGATCAGGAGGTGAGGACACATGGAGCCGCCATTTTATCTGCTGAATCTCCCAGGACTGACCTGAGATCAGTATCGCAGAGGAGAGTAGGCATCCAGAGACTGGAGTTGGAACTCGACCAACGCCTGGGTTTGTGTAGAATCTGCCCACGCAGATGTTTTGAGATGTGATCCTCTCACCTGCTCCCAGCTTTCAGGCTGTACACTCAGAGAGCTGAGGTCTCTCACTCTCTGTCTCAGTACATACACTCTGTGAGCACTTTATTAGGTAGACCTGTACACCAGCTCGGTAATGCAAATATCTAATCAGGCAAATGTGACAGCAACTCAATGCGTAAAAGCACGTGGAAATGGTCAAGCGATTCAATTGTTGTTTAGACTAAACATCAGAATGGGGAAGAAATGTGGCTTTGACTGTGGAATGATTGTCTATGCCAAAGGGGGTGGTTTGAGTATCTCCGAAACAGCTGAACTTCTGGGATTTTCACGCACACAGTAGAGTTTACAGAGACTGTTCACAATCTTCCTCAGCAGTGTAATTATATGGTTCTTTGTGTTTGACTAAATGTGACTGAGACTGCTGCAGAAGCACTCCATCCCTGTTCCTCAAATCACAATCCTCGAGGGCTGAGAACTGCTGCTTTTCCACCCTTCCTTTACCTCGGGTGTGAAGACGTCGGGCCAATCGGTAGCAGTTCATGTTCTGTTAATTTTCTGGGATGAAAGAAAAGCCTGGACTGGATCTGGATTTGAGCACCAGGTTTGAGGATTCCTGCTCTACATCATTTCATCAGTTAGTAGGCGCAGTTGATGAGGTCATACATTCAGCTTGTGGCAGACCTGCTATAAAGTAAAGGATTCTGGCTCCTTCAGCACTTTGTGTTCATTCTCCTGGCAGGCCATGGCTGGTGCATCGATGTGGTCATCTGTGTGACTCAGCCCTGATACGGGATGCTGCCAGTGCTGAGGTTATTCTCAGACTATGTACCCACGGCTGTGGAGCCCTTCCTCAGTCCCAGAGATCTGTGCTTGAGAGGACTTTTAGAGAACTGTCTGACTGATGTTGAACTCCATGAAGACCTCTGAACGCCAGGGTATTAACAGCCTCTCGCCTTTGACTTTACTGGTGAGAATAAGCACATATCAGCCCATCACTGGTGCCATGCAGTAGTGGTTTCCCATCCCATTCTGGGGGACTAAGACCTTTATGCTCTTCCCATGATGCTAAACCAGCTGATTCAACAAATCTTTCCCATGACCTTGGTGGTTTGGGATCAAAGACGGGAATCCATGGGTTTCAAGCAAACCCTGGGAGAGCCAAACTGTAAAGTTACTGTTTATTTATCTGCATAAGTAGACCCAGCTCTCCAGCAAAGCCCCAGCAGACCCAGCTCTCCCCCCCCCCCCCCCCCCCCCCCACTAATGATCCGTGAGCTTTCACAACATCATCTCAGCCCCCCAACCTGATTCTGATGGATTGGGGGGAGGGCGATTGGGATTGGCTTCAGGGGAAATTAAGTTAATGTGTCAAAAAGGAAGCCATTTTGTCAGACTGCAAATTAGCTGCATCTCTGACTGAGAGTGGGGTATGGCAGTGAGGTGTGGAACGGGCTAATTATCACCCGAGCGGCCTCTCCTCACCCCCCTCCGCTAGCGGCTATGCCCCTGGCCTGCGCTAGCGCTAATTAACCAAAAGTGGTGGGAAACGGGACCCCCGCGGCTCCCGAGAAGCGGATGAATTCACACGCCAGTTTGCCTTCCTGTCACTGGCGTGAGAAATGTGGTAAAAATAGCAAATGCGGTAACAGAAAAACAAAATGCAAACAAAATGGGGGCTTGTACACGGAGCCGGCTGAATATCTCACAGAGTGCAGTGTTTACACACTTCTTCCAGATGGCTGTGTATGCCTGGCTGAAGAAAAAGGATTACAGCGCATGTAAAATGAATTACAACATTGCTTTATTACTTCAGAAGAACGTTAGCCTCACGAAAAACCAAGACATTATGTGGCTAAATGATTAACTGCTGGAATAAGATGATAGCTTCTAGTAGTGCGTATTATTTTAAAACATAATCTGTATGGGATGTGGGTAAGAGGGTGGGTCTGTCACACAAGCGGTTTGCGCATTGGAAAAGTTGAGTTCTGTGCGAATAGTGTTTATTAAACAAACTTTTAAACTGAGTGGACCATCTGTAATATCGAACATTTGGCTCAATTTTGTGTTCAGCATGAGGGAGTAATTATTGATTCTTCCTGATTACCTTCAGTCAGTACACACATACACACACATACAAACACACACACACACGCACACTTAGGCACATTCATCCACACACACACTTATAGGCAAACATACACGCACACAGACACACACATTCATAGGCACATACATCCACAAACACACACATACATACATACATACACACACACTCATACACTGTACTGGAATGGAATGGAATGGAATGTAATGCACTGATTAGTATGTACTGTAATGTTCAATTTGGGTAATTTAAAAGAGAAAATGTAGGTGAGAAAGGTTTTGCCAGTACACAATTTGTACCCATAGTACCAGTAAAGAGATTGGTGCCCATCAGAGAATAGCTGATGCACCCATGGTAACTAAGGTGGAGATATCTATGATAGAGATATGTGATAGAGAATAGTATGTGAACATCTAATGACAAAGCAGTATGTGTAGAAAGCTAGCTGAGTTTCTGTAAATTAACAGAAATATTGCCACATGAACATAATCAGTTTGTGATTTTCTGTACCAACACTAATCCCTAACATATTGAAATATTATGTAGATAGAAATAGATGGTAAATGATATCACAGGAATCTCAAAGGAAATAATGATGCTATACTGGACAGGGTAATTGGATTGAATGACAGTCGGGTCAGGTGAGAACTTGCTAGTAGTAACACAGAACTCAGTAATACCGTTTGACTTGGGGGTCTGCAAATTAACTGACACTCTATATGGGCTCGCCATGCTAGCCTCTGTGAAAGCCCTCCAGAAAGTTAGAATTGACTTAAAATACTGACAAGGGAATGCAAAAACTTGTTTTGGTGTTGAATCAATGTCAGTACAGTGTACCATTTCTCTGTTGGACCAATATTAACTCTTAAGACTATATTTTATTGTATGGCAACAGAAAACCACCTGAACTAATGGAGAAACTTCTGGAAATAATTGCGGCCTGGTGCAATTTGAATACAGTAGTGGTGGTGAGGGTGATGATAAAATATCATATTTGGCATGGTAAAAGCATCCAGTTTGTATCTCTTTAATACTTTAGAAGGGATAAATAATGCTAATAATAATAGTTATTTAATAAAAAGGTATAGTAATTCAATAATAAATAGGTTTGGCTGCTTGTTCGTGTACAGTGAACAGCCTGTATACTAATCTGTTGAAAGATAACTGACAGGCTGATTGGACTAATAACTTCATTCTGCCTGTTCATTCTGACACTAAATCTGGTAGTTTAAGTATTAAGTAAAGCATTGCGAAATGAACGTGCTTTAATAGTGTACAGTAGCTACTGGTTGCCTACAGTGTAGTCCTTGATCATTTGTTTTGACGAAAAACGACTCAGCTGTTTTGTGGTAAAGTATTTCCATATAAAAGTGTTGTAGACAACAAAGGAACATTGTGCAAGATTGGCTATTAAATAAAATGTGTCACATTAACCACTGACTGGCTGTTTTACGTTTTACTTGCTACAATAAAACGAATAGTTTTAAGCGCCAAGAATTCCTCCCTGTTGCGTTTCAATGGCTTAATTGCAGGATGTATAATGCCATAATTGAAGCGCCGTTGGAAAAATAACCGCTCATACCAGGGGAATGTTAGGGGCTTGTGTATCTATCGGTACCAGCCTGATGCATCTTTCTTTCTAAGATAATTCTCTGAGGATATGGTTTTATCTCCTCAAAACGGGATGTTTGGTGTCTTTCCAAGGCCGTAGCGCAGCATTTGTGTGGGTGTCGAGTATAGGAAACTAGGAGAGGGCAGAAAAAAATGTATAAGATCTCAGTTTCACGGCCGCCGGCGAGCCTTAATCTATAAATCACCTGTTGGCACGAGCACCTGCGGCGGAGGTTGATCTTTCCTGTTCACAGTCCGTGACATCCCTGCGCGCTACCGAGGCGCGCTCCCGAGGCTGGCGAAACGAAACGGCAGTATGCTATTGGTCTGAAAGTCGGAGCTGATTCCTAGTGTGGGCGAGCGATGGGTGGCGGGGCACCCGAGCACGCTCCCGAGCCTGTGGGTGAGATCAGATTTTAAGCGCAGCGCTTCAGCATAATTGTAGACTCCGCGTTGTAGACTTCGTTTGAGGTAAGACTGACTTTGTTTCCACGAACTGTGATGTTTCATAGATTCATATGCAATAGTGAGGAGACCGCAAATGTCGGGATATTTCATATGAAGTGAGTGTTGTTTGTTTTAAGCATAGGCTGTGTGCTGCTTGGTGAAGAATGAGAGCGTGTTTTATCCGGGTTATTAATACGGCATACTACGGGCTAAGTGGGATAAAATACTTTTATGATTCGCGATTACATTGGAATGACATGATTCGCGTAAATAGGCTAGTAAACTTGACTATTTAACATCGTCCACTGTCATTGTATTAACCCGTTGCACAATGTAGTAGTGCAGTAGTTTGGAAGGATGTCCGTTTTTGTCCGGCCAGATGTCCGTTTTGTTGTTGTTGTAGTTGTTGTTGTTTTTTCTTCTTTTTTTTTTGTTTGTTTACGGGACAGACATATATCTCATTGTATAACACCATAAGAGGATTTTCTGAGGTTTTCTGAATTAATAATGTTTTGTACTGAAATGACATTAGAATTAATATGCATTATGTTCGGTTCATAAGCGCCCCACCCCCGTGGCCCACAACTGTGGGAGACCTTTATAAACTATATTAACATCAGTGGCAATTGTGCTGACTCGATATTACCGTACTGATGTATTACAATATAGGCTATAGGCTAGCTATATAAGTACAAAGTGCAGCACTGTCCTGAACACCAATTAGCCTAAATATGGCTCATCTACCAGTTGTCCTATGAAAAAGTGTCGTTATGTGACATCGACTGCTGATTCTGCATTTTTGCTACTTAAACACTTCTGGCTTTATAAATTACTTTTAATTAGTTTGTGAAGATTAATTCTATCGTTTCATCAGTACCAAAGCGCTTATTCCAGAGGCACTGTCACAAGCATTTACAGTAATTGCAGATAAGGAAATTTAAAATAAATTACTAAAATTGGACTGTTAAAGAGTTAAGGCCGGCATTGAAGTTGACCCTGCGCTTCTGAAACCCCAACTGACTGCATTAGTGCGGGGTAGCATAACTAATAGCCTATGGATTTCCAAGAGCATGTGTGAAAAAAATAATAATGTTGAACTACACAAGGGTAATTGTCCAAAATGAATATGCCTATTTTCGAATATTGTTATAAAGCATTAGTAGTCCACTTATAACTATGCAAAATGCTGTTTTAGTGTTTCCAACCGACACTATTAACGAATGTATTGTCTTCCTTCGGTTTGGATATAGACTACTGGCTCTGTAGCCTATGCTATTTGACACAATCTGACGGTTATACGTTTGAATCTCAGGTGTGGCACTACTGTTATGCCCTTGAGCAAGGAAGGTGCTTCATCTAAATTGCATCAGTAGTTATCAGTATAAGGCATTATGGAAACTGCAATATGTTGGTCAGTAGGGAAGTTGTAACGGTCATCTTGCTCAGATTCTTTTTCTCATTCAAAATCAATGCAAATCTTAACCGGTTTCATGAAACAGGATTCTGGGCTTTCCTTTACGAAACACACCGACGTTTGTAAAAAGAAAAGCGGCTGAAACTTCTGCTATTCGACTTTTTTTTCTAAGCCAGCGCTTCCAGAACAATGGAAAATACTTGATTTGTGTAGAACGTGTCAGAGGCGCAATTAACGACTGAACTCCCACAATGCAACAATTACATGTTCAGTCTGCTTTCAATGGCATAGGCTCTACGCAACAGTATATTGCGAGTTCATTTGTGTTCCTTTGTTCTGTAGTATGTCAGAGTAAATAAATGGCTATTGGCTGGCAGATTGTAGCTTTCTTTAAAAACTGGGCAAATCAGACCTATGCTCCTAAGCCAGGTACTTAGCATGAATAGCTTCAGGAAATATGCATTAAATATGGGCATGCAGATTTGATGTGCCTTGCCGTGGATAGAGGTGTCATACGAGAAAATAAATGGTCAAATGTAATGCCTGGTTTTAGCCTGTACATGGGTTCCTAATGCAAATTTTTGCTTTTCCCCGTAGAATAGAAATGGGTATGATGAAATGCCATTGAATCTCGACCAAAACGGGACAGTTATTTTTTGTTCAAAATGGCTGTGTTAGCCCTTGAATGGCTTTATGCTGTTACAAGCCTCCACAAATGAATATGATTTATTGAGCACTTCCAAAGCGACTCTGTTGCTGTGTCTGCAATATTTTTTTTCCTAATAAATGGCTCTACTTGACAGTGTTCTGCCCACTTATTGAGTTGCATTACCGGATAAATCCAAGTGCATTCTCAGTCTTTTGGACGTATACCAGCTGTGTCCAGATTTGAATGAATGATTTTGCAAAGCAGCCATTTTCTCTGTTTAAATGAACCACGTTTCCAAAATCCATTTGGATGAGAAAGAAAGGATTGAATGCAAATGAGTGCGTTACACCTCCTCTCTCTCTCCCTGTCATTATCTCCCTCCTTCTCCCTCTCCTTCTCCCACTGCCCCTCTCTTTCTCTTCCTGTTGTCGTTGTAGATGAGAGCAGGAGCCGTGGTCTGACCAGTGGGTGCTGGCCTGTTCTCTGCATGGTCGTAATGAACGGCAGAGCGATTATGAGCGCAGGGGACATGAGTGAGCTGTGTGTCGGATGTGTGCTTTACAGCTGAGCTATTAAGAGGACTACTGCTGCTCACACATCTGTGTGCGTGCGTGAGTGTGTGTGTGTGTGTGTGTCCGGGTGTGTGTGTGTGTGTGTGTGTGTGTGCGCGCGCGCCCGTGTGTGTACGGCCTTTGCTGTTGTGTTTCAAACATGCTGGGATGGGATCGTTCATGCCTGTGTGTGTCTGAGCAGCCCTCAGTGACTGCAGTGAGTGTGTGTGCGGACAGTTCATTGTAGGACAGCGGGGGGGGCGGGAGGTGGGGAAAAATGGGTACCCCCACACTTTTGGAGTGTTTCGGCCGCCCCCGGAGACCCCACGCCCAGCAGGGCTCCCAGCGACATCACCGCCTTGTCAGAGCCTTCCAGCCAATCCGGTGCCACCCCGAGGCGCAGCCACGCCCACGGAGCTGTACGTACGGGAGCGGGGAGGCGGGGTGTGTGTGACAGGTCTGCTTTCAGAGGGCCCGGGACACGAGTGCTCTCAGCTGTCATCACTCAGAGGGGATCAGCTCACAGGGAGAGAACAAGCCCCAGTGGACCCGCTGTTTTCCTTTCTCCATCTCTACATGCTTTTAAATATTTAATATCAAACTCAAGGAGAAATGGGTAGAGCTGAAAACCCATTTTTCATTTGATGTAGCATTTAAAAAAATTTTTTATGTGTAATATAATCCCTATCCCTTTCGAGACAAGTCCCTCATATCTCTCCCTCTCTCTATACCCTGGCCTTTTTACTAAATCTCTTCCTCTGTATATCTTTCCACTTTAATATATTCTCAGGATTTACTTCATTGCTCTCCTTTGATGAAGGTTTTTAGAGTGTAGGGAGCTTTTTTCCTTAGTTATAATTTCACAATTTCAGATAGGCTATATTTAATAGTAGAATGAATATTAGACAGATAGTTGGTGTTTGTTTGAGAATAAATTCCTGGGAGGGTGTCTAGTTGGACAAAGTGAGAATGCACATCAGTTTCCACATCCATGGATTTTACTTACTGATACAATTAAATAGAGGGCTATTTAACCTTTCTTGTGTAAGATGTCCAGCATCATCCATTTTTTCTGTTACCTGCTAGTTTGGCCTGCCAGCCTTTCTCTTCTAGATCTAGGCTGTGTTCAGAATGGCTCCCTTTACACTATATAGTCCCCTATTTAGGGGATCAGCCATTTTGTTGGGTGTCAAAATCTTCGGTATCAAATTTGACACCCCAAGTCAGTGGTCCACTGTTTTTTGTTTCCTCCTTAAAATCAGCAGCCTTTTGCGACTCAGGTTACCAGGTGAGTTGAGTTAACTGTGTAGTCAACTGTTCTAACAGATGAATTAAGATTAAGAGTAACAACGGAAACCAGCAGACCCAAATGTTGGGTAAACTACTCGATCACCAGACAGATTCTCTTTTAGTCTCTTTTGACCACTGTGTAGATTTCCCTATGTAGTGTATAGGGAGGGAGTAAATGAGTGAGCCATTCCGAGCACAGCCCCTAGTCTTGCAGTGTTGGGGGAGCCTTGAGCTGGGCGAGTCGGGTCCGATGGCGTTGTGCTGTGTGCTCGCCCGCAGTCCCCCGGGTGAACGGCCATTCCAAGACGGAGCGCCCGGCCCGCGACTCGGCCATGGGCTGCGACAGCGCCTCCATGATGAGCAGCGAGCTCGAGTCCAGCTCCTTCATCGACAGCGAGGAAGAGGAGGACGCCAGCAGGTGAGAGCCGTGTCCCCCGTTCGCCTAAAACCGCCTACAGGGTGGCCTATTGCAGCAGTCATCAAATCCGGCTCTCCAATCCGAATCCAGCCCTGGCTCTTTTCCCCCAGCACCTTTAGTGCTACTTATTGGCCCGAGTGTCTTCGGGCCTGACTCCCAGGTAAAGGGAGGGTGGAAAAGCAACAGTTTTTGGCCCTCAAGGACCATGATTTGATGACCCCTGCCCTAGTGGCAGGGTGTTTGACTGGCAACAGTAGAGTTGCTGGTTTGAGCATGTAGGGATGCTGACCTGCATCTGGAGAGATGAAGTTGTTTCCCCAAATGCAAGACTGCCATTTGGTCCTTGAGCAACTCCCTTTTCCCTAAAAACTGCTCCAGAGGCTTTACCCCTGTTCTTGCCCCACTTGCGACTATTCACTCTTGGCATTCCTTCCAGGATTTCCTTGCAAAGAACAACATGTTCTCAGTGGATCTCCCCTGGTTAAATAAAGGATTAAATAAAGTTAGGAAGTACAGAGGATAATGTTAACTTAAAACGTGATTAGGTAGCTCATTCCGCCATGGTTAGATCCAGATGAAATCTTGTTTGCGTGTAAACGAGGCTGATCTGGTTTGCGTGTAAACGGGGCTGATCTGGTTTGTGTGTAAACGGGGCTGATCTGAATTGTGTGTAAACGGGGCTGATCTGGATTGTGTGTAAACGGGGCTGATCTGGATTGTGTGTAAACGGGGCTGATCTGGATTGTGTGTAAACGGGGCTGATCTGGATTGTGTGTAAACGGGGCTGGTGTTCGCTCCCCCTCAGGCTGAGCAGCTCCACGGAGCAGAGCTCGTCCTCCCAGCTCATGAGGAGACACAAACGACGCCGTCGGCGACACAAAGTGCCCAAAATCGACCGGGTGAGTTTCACCAGGCCTCGTTTCTGACACGCTCACCTCACCATGCAGACTGTTGTCCACTGGTGTAATGGTGTTTGGTGGGCGAATGCGTTCAGCTGGCTTTGTCTTTGTTTATTGGTGGATGTGAGACTGTGTTTGGTCGGGTTGTTTAAATCTCTCCTTCCGTCCCTTCCCTCTGCAGTCCTCTTCGTTCAGCAGTATTACAGACTCCACCATGAGCCTCAACATCATCACAGTCACCCTCAACATGGGTAAGGCCTGGGTGTGCCCCTGTGACCCTGACCAACCCAAACACTGACCCCAACCGCAGCACCAACCTCAACCCCAACCCCAACCCTTTACCACAACCCTAAACCTAATGTTAACATTAACCCCAACCCTTTACCACAACCCTAAACCTAATGTTAACATCAACCCCAACCCTTTACCACAACCCTAAACCTAATGTTAACATCAACCCCAACCCTTTACCACAACCCTAAACCTAATGTTAACATCAACCCCAACCCTTTACCACAACCCTAAACCTAATGTAAATGTCAACCCCAACCCTTTACCACAACCCTAAACCTAATGTAAATGTCAACCCTAACCCCAACCCAAATGTCAATGTCAAACCCTAATGCCATTTACCCCAACCCCACCCTGGTGCGGTCAGACGGTGCCCTGGTCTCTGCAGCTCTACGGTGCTGATCTCTCCTCTCTCTCACAGAGAAGTACAACTTCCTGGGCATCAGCATTGTGGGGCAGAGTAACGACCGGGGGGATGGTGGGATCTACATCGGCTCCATCATGAAGGGGGGTGCCGTGGCGGCCGACGGGAGGATCGAACCGGGGGACATGCTGCTCCAGGTGAGCCCGGGGAGGCTGTCCACCGCCCTCCATTTTGTGCTGTTCGGAGACACAACTGCACTCCGTAACAGTGTGTGTACTAAATTACACTATAATAAGAACAGACTTTTAGGACTAGCTGTTGAGTCATGTGTGCTTAAATATGAATGAGTTTGAAAGACCACAGCGACTCTTTCGGGCCAAAACCCCGTTTTCTCAGCCGAGACAAATAACTTTTTCTGTCCACATCCACACCATGAATCTCTCTCCCGTCTCAACTTCATTAAGTTTGGAGTTTACCTGTCTCTCTTCATCTTGATAATGTCCCTGCTGATGTATTTACTGGCCGTTTGATGAATGTTTTAATATGAGCTGCAGGCCCCTGCTCTGCTGGATCCGTGTGCACTGGGTATTGGGGCGTTCTTCAGTGAAAGCCCAGTGAAATACCGCCTCTGCGGCAGAAACCCGTACGCGGGAGGGCTGAGTAAACTAACGGTGGCTGTGAGCAGAATTGTGATGCCGTTGGGCCTGGTTTTACATGTCATCTGTGAAATGTGAAATCTTGATTTGCACAGTGCTGTGCAGAAGCCTGAGGCACCCCAGAGGAGCTGTGGAGAGTTCTCCAGTATGTTTGGAGCAACCTGCCAGACGATTTTCTTATAAAGCAGCGAGACGGTTTACCAAAGCGTGAAACTGACGCAGTGCTAACGGTGAAGGGTGGTCACAACAAATATGGATTTGATGTAGTTTTTAACCGTTCGCTGCTCTTTATAGTACATTTTTCAGTATGTAGAAACTACATTTCGTTATGCATAACGTCATTTTTTTTGCCTCAGATTTGCATAGTACTGTACGTTTGGGTGCCTTGCCAGGACCTCACTCAGTTATCTTTAAATAAATAAAACTACATAAATAAAAGAGGAAGCCCAACCCTGCATCTGGCGGGGAGGGTGTGTGGATGAGGATGAGTCCCGATGTGGAAATCCACACGCTCTCCTCGCCGCATCTCTCCACAAAGCTGCTTAAAGTAATGCAGCGGGTTTATCTGCCAGCAGGGCTATGATACCGCGCTAAAGCGATTAGGCCGCATAAGCCAGAGGTGCAGAACGCTGGTGGGTTTTTCAGATGAAGAAGATGTTTCTCTTTCATATGGCTCTCTGGAAACGCGCTGTGGGGGGACACGTGCGCACGGATCAGGTGCCTCGGGGGCCGCTAATCTGCACGAAATGCCGGCGTAAATGCAATTTGGTTCGGATTAAAGTTAATCCGCGGGGGAGGTTCCGCGCGGTAACGTAGCGACATCGTGAATAGGTTTACCATTATCTCCCGCTTCCTCCGTAAGCACGGGAAATCCACGTAACAGCTGTTTACGCACACGCAAGAAGTGTCTCTGTGCTCTGCTCTCAGAGTCAGGAGCACCTGTGGTGTGGTTGTTGAAATGCAAAAGCCAGGGAATTATTTTTCATTCATCATACAAAGCACATGCATTGCAGACAGTGGTAAATGTATGAATTTTAGTTTATTTTCCTTTATGCCAGTGTATCGGAGCTACACTCTGAAACAAAAGGTGTTTGAACTGCAGTTTTAATGAGATCGAGTTGGTAAGACTGCTGTGGGCTGGAGGATCTGCTTGGGAGCCACCGCAGGGCCTGACTGAGCCGTTCTAACACACAGGTGAATGACGTGAACTTCGAGAACATGAGCAACGACGATGCCGTCAGGATCCTCAGGGAGATCGTCTCTAAGACCGGGTATGTGACATCAGCCGCCAGCCGCTCCAGGAGCCTCCCCATTGGAGGACTGAGCCTGGGCTGTGCCACTAGCTCTGTGTGAGGAGGGGTCTGTCAGCTAGCTTTGTTCCACGAGGGGTCAGATGATTTAACCCTCTAAGGTGTGAGGTCACAAGTATCTGATTAGAATGTTCTTAACTGAACATTCTAATGCTGATGCTAACCTAAACTCTCTAACAAGAGCTATCTTATGATTGTAAGGGGGCGGGAATCAAAGAGGAGCCAAGGTGCAGTCTGTAGAGGTTACTGCTGGAGTCACTCCTACATGCTACACACTTGCAGAGAGAACGTGTCCTCAGTGAGAGACACAGCTCATTGGTGCCAGCTCACCTGTCTCACTGTGCTGTGTAGGGGAACTAGGGCAGCAACCGCAAGGTTGTGGGTTCAGTTCCCAGGCTGGACACTGCCCTAGAACCCTTCAGCTCGGCATCAACCCTTCACTGCTTCTGTAGAATGTCCAGTTGTGTAAATGTATTCCACGAAATAGAATGTATGCCGTGTACATTGTCTGCTAAATACTTATATTGTTACTTATTATCGTACTGTACTGTGGGAAAGGCACGTTTTAGCAGGGCTGCTCCAGAACACAGGCTGGGGTAGGATAACTGTGAGAGGCACAACTGCGGATTACAAATTAGGGGGAAATGGGGAGTAATATTGCGTGTTGCTAAAAATAACCTTATTTGCAATTTCCTGACAAGCAGAATAGGCTGGCCCTTTAAGAGTGACCATATAAGGAAGCATGTGGCAGGCAGTCTGTGGGGCTGTACCTATGATGCTATGGGGGCAGCTGGCTAATGAGTTTCAGTGGGAGCTGGGTGCGGTAGAGTAGAAAAGAGAGGGCCCTCGTTACTGCCCGCCATACCTCTATAGCCTATAGTCTCTCTCTTGTGTAGCCATGGCAATACGCCGTGCTAACTGCTTTGTACCTCTAACAGCAGGGCTGCAGGTGTGAATGTGGGGTCACATGGGCAGGTTAGTTGCCTAGACAACCGGCTGGGTTCCTGCAGTAGGGTGCTGTATGTACATAATGACCCAGTAGGACGAATGGCATATGGAGCTGTATGTATAAGGACCCAGTAGGATGTATGGGACAGGGACTAATTGGCGAGCCTGAGTGGGGATGTCAGGGTGGATAAATAGCATGTTAGCCAGTGGAGGGGCTGACAGTCTGTGTCTGTATCTGTCCCCACAGTCCAATCAGTCTGACAGTAGCCAAGTGCTGGGACCCCTCTCCCCGCAGTTACTTCACCATCCCCCGAGGTAAGAGCACACACACACACACACACACGCACGCACACACTCACGCGCACACACACACACACACACACACACACACACACACACACACACACACACACATATGCACGCACGCATGTGCACATACGCGCACGCGCACAAAAACTGCTGAGGCAGGCAGATTCACATGGGCTGAGACGCCCATTCCCCCTGACGCACACACTCACTCTTTGTCTTGCTCTCACAGACACACACATTGTTCCTCCCACAGCCTGACCCACAAACACACATTCCCCTTACCCATAATGCTTCAGTCTCCTTGAGGAAAGAGAATTGTGTTTTAATAGGCTGTGCCTCGTATTGTGTGCCTCCTACTGTTTTAATAGGATGTACTTGTGTGTATTCCTTTGTGTGTGTGTGTGTGTGTGTGTGTGTGTGTATATTTGTGTATTCAGCTGAGCCTGTGAGACCCATCGACCCTGCAGCCTGGATCTCTCACACGACGGCACTGACTGGCTCCTACCCGCAGTACGGTACAGTCACCCACCCCTAATCCGGCACAACAACACAGCCAGGGCAGAGTCTCTAGCACAGTAACAGAGTACACTGCAAAAACTTAAGACTTAAAATCTTCTTTTGAAGATTCTTGCCAAATAAGACAAAAAGATTGCCAGTGAGGTGAGAGTTTAACTTATTTCACAATTTGCCAATGGGGTAAGATGATTTCACTTAAAAAGTCAGTTAAAACAAGCTAATATTGTCATCTTGAGAGGAAAAAAAGTCTAAAACAATTGTTAAAACAGACGTTTTGGCAGTGTAATTCGCTGTAATCCAGAACATTGAGCTCTTCCCACTGGAGTAGGCCTGTATCTGAGAACACACTCTGGGACTCCTCTTCACCCCCCCCCCCCCACCCCATCCCCCTCTTTATCCCTCAGAGTTTGACGACCTGCCGCTGTCAGTCAGCAAGACGGACATGGCCACCATCGTCAAGGTGATGCAGCTGCCGGATTCGGGCCTGGAGATCAGAGACAGGATGTGGCTGAAGATCACCATCTCCAATGCCATTATTGGTTAGAACCGGCCGAGTGGGATACTGTGTATGCTTCACTGTGGCCCAAATGTGCATTAGTGAACACTGAACATATTACAAAACCATACAAGAGTTTAATATTAAGTGACGTTAATGTTGCCGTTGGCTAGTGTTCACTTTGTTACCTCCAGGTTGAACATGGGAATGAACATTGGAACAGTTCAACAGAAAGCATACAGTGCCCTCAAAAAAGCATGGGTGAAATGAGTGAAATGAGCTATTTTTGCTCAACATTTTCTGTGTTTTTGTGGACTGGCTACTCGCGGGTGGAGAGGGGTAGAGGGGGTGGTGTAATACCTGGTTTACCTGTCCTCAGGTGCGGACGTGGTGGACTGGCTGTACTCGCGGGTGGAGAGGGGTAGAGGGGGTGGTGTAATACCTGGTTTACCTGTCCTCAGGTGCGGACGTGGTGGACTGGCTGTACTCGCGGGTGGAGGGCTTTAAGGACCGGCGGGATGCGCGGAAGTATGCCAGCAGCCTGCTGAAACACGGCTACCTGAGACACACCGTCAACAAGATCACCTTCTCCGAGCAGTGCTACTACACCTTCGGAGACCTGTGCCAAAGTACTGCCCCCGTCCTCAATAAGCACCTCGCTACTGCTAACCGTGTTTCCGCTGTTTCCAGTAATACTGCAGATCTGAATAGCATCTCCTAGCTACTGCTAACCGTGTTACTGCTGTTTCCAGTAATACTGCAGATCTGAATAGCATCTCCTAGCTACTGCTAACAGTGTTACCGCTGTTTCCAGTAATACTGAAGATCTGAATAGCATCTCCTAGCTACTGCTAACCGTGTTACCGCTGTTTCCAGTAATACTGCAGATCTGAATAGCATCTCCTAGCTACTGCTAACCGTGTTACCGCTGTTTCCAGTAATACTGCAGATCTGAATAGCATCTCCTAGCTACTGCTAACCGTGTTACCGCTGTTTCCAGTAATACTGCAGATCTGAATAGCATCTCCTAGCTACTGCTAACAGTGATAGCGCTAGTTCCAGTAATACTCGACACCTGAATAGTAGCTCCTCGCTACTGCTAACAATGTTGGCAGTACTTCTAGTAAGGTCCGAATAGCCTCTCCTAGCTTCTGCTAACACTGTTAGTGCTAGTTCAATAAATGTTGAAG
The DNA here is from genome assembly GCF_963514075.1 of Conger conger. Lineage (NCBI taxonomy): Eukaryota > Metazoa > Chordata > Actinopteri > Anguilliformes > Congridae > Conger > Conger conger. The sequence goes on along the minus strand of NC_083773.1, from coordinate 21,053,400 downwards.
ATCTACGATGCTTTGTTTTAGATGCCTTTCCTAGTTACTGCTAACAGCAATAGCGCTAGTTCCAGGTGCTCGTTCCAGGAATAGTGAAGGCCTGAATATCTGTGCGGCGTTGCTTTGCTTTGTTTAACCCCTCTGTGTCCTGCCTCGCCTGTCAGACATGGCGTCCCTGAATCTGAACGAAGGCTCCAGTGGAGGCGGCTCGGAGCAGGACACCCTGGCCCCCTTACCCCCACCTGCCACCAACCCCTGGCCCCTGGGGGGGCAGCCGTTCCCCTACCCAACCTTCCCCAGCGCCCCGCCTGGCTTCCCCCCGGGGTACTCAGACCCCTGCCACAGCTTCCACAGTGGGAGTGCAGGGAGCCAGCAGAGTGAGGGTGAGTGTGGGGGGGTGTGAGGGTTTGGTATTTAACACTCTTGCTTCTGTCGCCACAGGACTTCTGTTTCCTTTGCCCAATGAATTCCTGATACAGCCTCAAAATCTCAGAATCACTGCCGGTTGAAATTAGCTTGGAAGATTTTCATATTGTACAACATTGAAGAACAAACCTTGTGGCTGATGTTAATGTTTGCAGGTTTTTGTAGGTCAGGGTTAGAAGAGGTTTGTTTGAGGTCTCAATACCTGGTAACTGCCTCTGTCTGTAGTTGTTCCCTCGGGGTTCTGTTCCATTGCTGCAATCTCTGAAAGAATGGCGAATAAGACTCATCACGCTATATTTTTGACATTATGTCATATTCGTGAGCATAGCTGCTCGACGGGAGGCAGAATTTATGAGTTCACTCAAGGTGCAGAGAGAAATTTGGTCTGAACTCTCAGTCATAACATGGAGATCATGATTAATATTGCTTTGAGCTCCTCCCACCTCTCTCATTGGCTGAGGATCACCAATGAGAATTTAGGTGAGAGGTCTAATCCAGATGATGTCATTTCTGTCATAATGAGGGAACACCCATCACTGCAGGGAATGAGCTGGTGAGGTCATCAAGGGCGTTGTTTTCTTTTAGAACAGTCAAAGTTGACAGTTTAATCAGCGGTTTTCATCCATAACCTGTGATATATGTTATAGAATAAAGATGATGATCTTGTTTTAGAGTACATGCTACAACATATTCATTGACATCCAGACAGTATTTTGAATTGTAGTCTTTTATATACGGCACATAACCATATGTATAAAAGTGTTTTTGTTTTTATTTCAGATGTTAAAATTCAAAGTTCAGCAGTGTTTGATTCCATGGTAAAGCGCAGTTAGGCAAATGCTGATGTCTGTGCGTTCGCTGGGTCCCCAATCCACCTGAAACCTGCCTCCAGCACTGAAATGCCTCTGTGTCTTTGCCTTTTTGTCTCTGTTTTAAAATAAGGTCAATCTCAGGTGACAACATTCAATGAAAATGTGTGGGTACAGCTACCCTGTCTGAAATGAGTGAATCTCTTCTGTCAATTTGGTTAAAGGGTGATTGTCACAGCATTGCTGTTTACCATGGATACACACAAAGACCAGCTCTCTGTGTGTATCAGGAACAGCTATGACAAAAGAGCTATAAAAAAAACTTCAAATATACAGGGGGCCCCAAACCGAACAGACAAACAGGCTCAACAACTGAAACTTTACTGGGGCTAGTGATTTGTCAGGTGGATTGGTGGAAATACGTGCTTGATTTTATTTATTTATTTATTTTTGGCTGTGGCTGGAAGAAGCAGCCCAAGACACCGTGCCTCCCTCACTCTCTGAGTGACTGAGCGGCTCCTGCAGTACACATGTCTCACCACTAGAGGCAGCAGGAATCATTATATGCAATGAGAATGTTGTAGCTTAATTCTTGTTTAAATTCCAACTTTTGAAATGTGTTTTTATATTTTAACGGACAACCAGGATCTCTGGGGTTTGTTTTTTAATATAGTATCAAGCTAAATAATGAGAAATACTGTAATCTGAAAAATGGTTCCGATTGAAGCGTTTGATCATATTCGTTACGGTCCTCAGTTTGCCTTTTTAAAAGTGGGCTGGTTATATCTTTAGATTTGTGCCAGATTATTAGCCATCTGCAAAAAGATTTCAGCTGTTAATCTTAATCTTTACACGCAATATGAGTGTGTAAATTGACAGGCAGTCAGACAGGCAAGACGGACGATCACTGATAAATGGCTCAGACAGGCAGTAATAGACGACCTGTCGGGAGCACTAAGTGTTATGGGGATGCAGCTGCCACCGCGCTGCACGTCACACCAGACTTAAACCCTCCTGTTTGGCTGCCCGTCCTCCACCCGCCCTCTCGCCCCATTTCACAGCATCGCCTCCACCAGTCTCTCTCTCTCTCCCTCTCTCTCCCTCTCTCCCTCCGTCTCTCTCCCTCCTCCTCCCATCCTGTGAGGCCGTACTGTGCTGTGGGTTGCTATTTGTGGTTCTGTGTGGAGCTGGTCTGTTTCCACTGCTTACGGTGTTTTGGGGAAGTGATGCGTGATTACGGGCAGGCCTGGGTCAAATACGTCGTTTATATTTTTATTTTTTTATTCAAATACTTTTCCGTGCCTCACTGAGCGTGTCTGCCTTCTTATCCGCTTGGCCGGCCCACTTGCGCCAGGCAAGATCGATCGAGCGCAGAAAAGTATTTGAATCCAAGACAGTGACGCATTTGACCCGGGTCTGATTGGGGGTGGCCGTGGCGACTGTGGATATGTAGGCGAGCCCTGATCAGAGCACCATGACTCACAGCATGCCCGCGTGCTTCTGCCATCCCACTGATGAACATGCTGTTATGGCTGCAGGTTCAGTGTTACCCCTCATAATGTCCGCAGATTATGGACACAGGCTTTTATAGTATGGGATGTCGGTGTAAATGTGTGCATGTGTGTTTGCACGAGTGTATTCATGTGTGCGGGTGTGCAATGGCTTGTGTATGTGTACATGTGTGTGCACAGTTGTGTGTGTGCTTGTGTGCTTGTGTGACTGTTTGACTGTGTGACTGTTTGACTGTGTGACTGTGTGACTGTGTGACTGTGTGACTGTTTGACTGTGTGTGACTCTGTGTGACTCTGTGTGACTCTGTGTGACTCTGTGTGATTGTGTGTGTGTGTATGTGTGTGTGCACGAGCTGCAGGGCTCTGTGTGTGTGTGTTTGTTAGTATGTGTGCAAGTAGTGAATGAGTGTGCACTGCGGGTTGAGTGAGTGTGTGTGTGTGTGTGTGAGTGTGTGTGTGTAGTGTGTGTGCACTGTGGGTTGAGTGAGTGAGTGTGTGTGTGAGGGTGTCTAATTGTGTGTGTGTGTGTGAGAGTGTGTCTAATTGTGTGTGTGTGTGTGAGTGAGTATGCGCTTCAGGGTGAGAGAGTGTGTGTATGTGAGTGTGTCTAATTGTGTGTGTGTGTGTGTGTGTGTGTGTGTGTGTGTGTGTGTGAGTGAGTATGCGCTGCAGGGTGAGAGTGTGTGTGAGTGTGAGTGTGTGTGTGTGTGAGAGCGTGCGCGTGTGTGTGTGTGAGTGAGTGAGTGTACGCTGCAGGGTGAGTGTGTGTGTGAGTGTGAGTGTGTGTGTGTGTGTGAGAGCGTGTGTGAGTGAGTGAGTGTACGCTGCAGGGTGAGTGTGTGTGTGAGTGTAGCTGAGTGTGCGCTGCAGGGCTGTGTGTAACTGTATTATTTCCTCTGTTTCTGCTGGCAATGGCAGACTGATGGAGGAGGTAATCCCAGGGACAGGGGGATCCGGTAAGGCCGCCTCCCTCCCTCTCTCCCCCTCTCTCTCTCTCTCTCCCTCTCTCTCTTTCTCTCTCTCTGTCTCTCTGCCTCTCTTTCTGTCTGTCTCTCATTTTCTCATTCTCGCTCTTTCTCTCCTCCCTTTCTCTCTACTTCTTATCTAATTCTCACCCTCCCTCTCTCTCTGTCTCTCATTCTCTCGCTCTTTCTCTCTCCTGCCTTTTCTCTGTCTCTCTCTTCTCGGTTTTTCTTTCTTGACGAATTATACCAGCTATTCCCCGCCCCTCCCCACTGCTTCAGACATTTCTCCCATCGACCCACCGCCCCATTACCCCCCACTGTGCACCCCTCCTCTCTCTCTCTGTCTCTGCGCATGTTTGATGGCGTGGTATCGTTTCGACCGGCAAAGGGGTGAGCTTTTTTCAGTCAGGAGGAACATTCCCCCTCTGGGGAACCCTGTCACCCCAGTCTCTGAGCCACCATACCGGAACCTCCACACCTCCACCTGCCGTTGGGTCTGTGAATTACAGGGTTTATATTAGTTTATACTGTGTGTACAGCACTGTAGATTAGTTCTCTTTCTCAGTGTGTTGATGGTGTTCGATGTCTTGTGCTTGTGGCAGTTTGAGGTGTAAGTGGAGTACCTTTAAGTGTGATGGGTGTGAAATTTTGATATCTGGTACAGTTGCAAACTGTTACGTGGGCAGATTTTGAAAAAGGAGAACGCCTGTCTTGTCTAACATTTGATATGTTGTAAATGTCTTTGGGCTCTGTGGTTCTGTTGTGGTCGGACAACCGTGGTTGTGGAGCTCACCTCACACCAGAACCTCTTCTCAGTCGAGACTGGCAGGACCTCATGCTTTATGTGCAAAACATCACAGTATACAGTTTGACCAGACCTCTCTGTTAAGCCTTTATGCAGTTTGAATGCTGTTGTTTTTAATTATGTTTTTCTTTGTGTTTTTTTCTTGATAAATTAGGCTCTGACTGTGTCATTAGAGGCTGTGAAACATGTGTTCTGTCCTGTCACTGAGTGTCATGGCAGTTACAGAGTATTTTACGGTCACTTGGCAACTGTACAGGCAGCGGTTACTGTTGCCAGGTACAGTGACGAGATTGTCAGTAATGCGCACGTTTGTGAAAGAGCGTGTCCGTAACGTGACCACTTGCCCATGCAATAAAGAGTTTGTCCATAACACGCCCATTTGTCTGTGTGTCTGTAATGTGGCCATTTGTCAGTGTGTCTGTAATGTGGCCATTTGTCAGTGTGTCTGTAATGTGGCCATTTGTTAGTGTGTGTCCGTAACTTGACCCTTTCCCCATGCAGTGAAGAGTATGGCCATAACACACCCATTTGTCAGAGTGTATCCGTAATGTGCTCGTTTGTCAGTGTGTCCATAACACGCCCATTTATCAGTGTGGCCATAACACGCCCGTTTGTCAGTGTGTCCATAACACGCCCGTTTGTCAGTGTGTCCATAACGCGCCCGTTTGTCAGTGTGTCCATAACGTGCCCGTTTGTCAGAGTGTGTCCATAACACACCCGTTTGTCAGTGTGTCCATACTGCGCCCGTTTGTCAGAGTGTGTCCATAACACGCCCGTTTGTCCGTGTGTCCATACTGCGCCCGTTTGTCAGTGTGTCCATAACGCTCCCGTTTGTCAGTGTGTCCATAACGCGCCGTTTGTCAGTGTGTCCATAATGCACACGTTTGTCAGTGTGTCCATAACGCGGCCGTTTGTCAGTGTGTCCATGATGCACACGTTTGTCAGAGTGTGTACATAACGCTCCCGTTTGTCAGAGTGTGTCCATAACGTGGCCGTTTGTCAGAGTGTGTCCATAACGCGCCTGTTTGTCGCTCTCCTCACAGGCAGCCGAAGCAGCAGCTCAAACCCCAGTGCCGGGAAAGGCCGACGCCCCTCCCCGCGAGAGAAGGACCGCAAGTCGACGGGCAGCGGGGGCAGCGAATCAGAGCTGGGCACTCGGGGAGGGAGGCGGAGCGAGAGGTCAGCCAGCCAGATGAGCCACCGCAGCCACGCCCACTCGACTCGTAGCCACGCTCACTCCTCCCACAGTCACGCTCACTCCTCCCACAGTCATGCCCACTCAGCACACAGCCACACCCACTCTGGCTACAGCCACGGGCACTCCCACCGGAGCCACGCCCCCTCCCACCGGAGCCACGCCCACTCCACCCACCGGAGCCACGCCTCTTTCTCCTACAGTCACGCCCCGTTTACCCAGCCCGGCCACGCCTCCTGCACTCACAGCGAGCGAAGCCACGCCTCCTCCTACGGCCCCCCGGGGCTGCCCCCCCCTTACAGCCTGGCCCGATTGGCCCCCAAGCCTCCGTCCAGCTGCGGCCCCCCAGGGGCCCCACCGGTGCGCGAGCTGGCCGCCGTCCCCCCGGAGCTCACCGCCAGCCGCCAGTCCTTCCAGCACGCCATGGGAAACCCCTGTGAGTTCTTTGTTGACATCATGTGACTGGGCGCGGCCTTTCTTTAACAGGACTGCTCTGCTGCTTGTCCCCTCCAGCCCCACCTGCCCTTGGACATAGCTATGACCCCACCACCTGTCCTCGAAGGCACCTATGATACCCCACTCCTACTGTTTTTCAATATAGCAGTTTCCTCTCCGCACATTCAACCCTAAAGTGTCAAATCTAGGACAGATACGGGACCACACAGCTGGGTCATAATGGGCCTGCTCTGCGGGCCTTCTGACTGGCCCAGGTCTGGATCTCAATCCCCAGACCTGGAACTACACTGCCCCACCCACCTGGAGCTCTGACGAAACTACATTTCCCAGAATGCTCAGACCCTCCCCCCAGTTACACCAGAGGTCAGCCAAAAAAATTGGCATAGATCTGGGTTCAAATGCAAGGTAAACTTGAAAAGAAAAACTCAAGACTGTTTGCTTTTTTTTTGCCAATACAGGAAGGATCAATCCTAAGACTGAGGTCAGAGAGAAGTGTGTTGTAATTAGCTTTTTAAAAGATGCATTGTGGCCATAAACAAATGTTTGAAAACAGGGTGGCATTGTTCCTGCTTCCAACGAACAACTGGAGTCTTTAAGAAAATACTAAAAAGAAATATTGGGGAATGCCTTTGTATTTATTGTAGTGTTACAGTTGCTGTGTCAAATGTTTTCTCTCTGTGTATTGATTCAGACACAGGTGGACTGACCAGACAATCAGACAGTTCCCCATTGTGGGTCTGTATCCTGGTGCTAGCGGAGATTCCCCCAGGTCACATCCTGTTACAGGTTAAAGGTCACATCCTGTCATGTCGTGAGCCTAAAGTATAGCCTCTGCTACAAAGTGTTTCCTTTTGAACAAAATAATTCACACAGTTCGTGTCTTTTATCAAGGTAATGTGTATACTTTCTGGCTCAGTCTGCCTCAGAACAATTCAGCGTGCTACCGCATGGCTTTAACACATTGATATTTCTCTGACTGCAAATCCCAAACTAACAAGTCTAGTGTTGGCCTAAAGCTTTATACTGTCCATCACTGGGGCTTTGTTTAAGTGAAACCACAAAGACAACAACCAAAGCCGCACGTCTCTGTGTCTCCCTGTGCACCATTTAAAGTAAATCTACTCAACGGGCCAGTTCAATCTTCCTGTGCTGGGGCTTGTCCTGGGCTTCGAACAATGGTTTTAAAACTTTAAAAATGTTTTTATTGTACATACAACTTTTGTTTTTATTTATGTCAATGACTGCCAAATTCTGTTGTTCTCAAAGTGGCAAGAAAAGGTAACTTGAAGTGTATTGCTCGAAGGTACGGGCAAGCCTCAAAACAGGAAGTTTGAACAGCCTTGTAGTAATGTAGGAGAGCATGATGAGAGGTTTCCACTTGGCCATTGTTAAATATTTTCCTTATAAATGACATTTTGAAATAGTGAGCGATCGTGAAACGCCACGCACAACAGACTGCCCCGTAGGAAAGCATTGTGTGAGCACTTTTTAGAACGTCTCACTGTCCCCTTTGCTATGAAGCACTGTTTGCCATCAGAAGTGTCTGAATTCCTCTTTTCCTCAAAAGTTGAAGAGGCTTAAAAAAAGTTATGTACAGTATAAATATATTGTAAATATATGAGAAATATATATGTACAAAGACATGGTCTGGCAGTTTTTGTAAACTGATACATTGTAAATGTATACATTGAAAGTGGTGTTTGAATATGCTTTCATTTGGAGAATTTTTTTTTTTCTTTGTCACTGAACTATGTTTTTTAAAAGTGCCAGATTGTTCTGCATTTCCTCATGTTAACTGTTCTTTATTCAAAGAATAAAAACAACATGAACTGTGTACAGTGATGTCTACTGGACGTTCATGCCACGTGTTCAGATGATGTTTGCCAGGAAACCACTGTACCTTCTCTGGGTGGGGGCGGGGGTGGGGTTTTGCTCACAATTATAAGCTATTCTTTTCATTTTGGAAAGTTTGTGGGCATTTAGTAGCTACCAAAACACCCACACACCCTCAATGTTACCTGAACGTTCTCAGGACTCCACTTACAGAAGTTGATTTATTTTACAGACTTAATGCTGCCATCTAGGGGAATATTACAGTAACAACATTCCAAGGAGTTATGGAATGACACATGAAAGGCACATGAAACCGACATTAAGCTGGTGGCATAGCTTTGAACAATCAAATATAATACAGACATAATCTATAAATGATAATACAATTTATAAATGTATTTTTATCAAATCTATTTTTGTCTCCCCCCTAAAATGTATTAATTTCATAAATGTAAGTAGCTGATAATTTTGCATGGAGGCTTGGGGGAAACTTGCATGCCTGGTAATCATGGTAAATCTTGATAATCGTGTTAGCCTTTATATGCTTAAGCATGCATTCAGAAAATAGTTTTGACCAGGAAACTTAGAATACATTAAAAAATAAATAACATTTTTAAACAGCATTACATGAGTTTTAACAAATAGAGTAAATGGTTGACAAGAATATTTTTATGTGCATTATACAATTACCAACAAACAGATTTTATGCAACATATTTTAAACATTTTAATCATTCACATACAAAGTTAAAAATACTTCTGTGCAGAAGTCTTAGGCACCCTAGACCTTTGTTATATATATATGTTTCTTTTTTTGTGTGTGTTAGTATAAAAGAACACATTTGAGATTTCCAAATATTAATTTTCCAAAAAAAATTATTTTTGTATTTAATTTAAAAATGTACTTGATCAAGGCTGTCTGAGATCAGAAGCAAGGTGCCAACAAAAGTCTGCAGAAGAACTGTGGCAAGTTCTCCAACATGCTCCGAACGACCTCCCTGCTGATTGTCTTAGCCAACCATGTCCTGCAGTTCTATATCTCAGAGAAGTGATGCAGTTTTAACGCCGATGGGTGGTCACAAAAAATATCAGAAGCAAATATCATCATAATCCAACCAATCAATATTATTGAGAATTCGAAATTAATATTATGGAATAAACAAAACTAACATGTAGGCCTAAATGGCTCCTACAGTCAGAATGGGGAAGAAATATGATCTAAGTCGCTTGAATAAGTCCGCAGAATAATTGTTAGTGCCAGACAGGGTGGTTTGAGTATTTCAGAGACTGCTGATCTCCTGTGATTTTAACTCACAACAGTCTCTAGAGTTTGCAGAGAATGGTGCGGAAAACAAAAAACTTCCAGTGCCGTTGTTAATGAGATGTTAACGTTGCTAATCAGAGAGGTCAGAGGAGAAGGGCCAGACTAACAAAAAGATGACAGTAACGCAAATAACCACACATTACAACAGTGGTATGCAGAAGATCTCTGAGCACACAATACATCAAACCTCTAAGTGGATAGGCTACAGTAGCAGAAGACCAATACGTCTAAAAAATGTCTAATAAATAACTAATAGAGTGCTCACTGAGTGTATTTTGCGTGCACAGTATTTTTTGCCAAAACGTACATGTGTTCTGAAGTCTGCTTCACTAAAAGCGTAACACCACTAGATGGCAGTAATTACTCACCTACTGTAGTGGAAATGACGCAGAGGTGTTTAGTTTGTGCTGTTGGCTGTCTGAACATTGAACATTTTTTAGTAAGGCTTTATTTTACAGGCGCTTAATTACCTAGTAGTTACTCGGTAAACACCAGGTACGTATTGTGTAACTATTTTGATTTCAGAGGTATGTATGAAACAAGCTCTAAAATGTATAGTCCTTGTACATGATACTTGTACACTTCAGTACTGACTCACTGAAGTGTACCACTTACCACTGAAACCAAGTACTTACTTAATAATTACACAAGTAGCAATGTACTTGCCCAGTAAATACTAGGTCATTACTGGGCTGTAAAATAATGTGTTACCTAATTTGTACCTGAAATGTATCCTAATACCCGCGGTTAGCGCGCTAGCATGTCTTGTGTCTGTTCCAGCACCCGGGGCTCATAGTTTATGACATTTGGCCCACCCCAAAATGTCAGAAAAGGTGCTGGTGGCGTCATAGGCGTGGGGGGTTGCAGGTTGTGGGAGGAAGAAAGATGTATGTTCTGTCTGTAAGTGGGCGTCTGTTAGCAGACTCTGTTAGTTTAAACCGCTACCCCAAGTGACGTGCGTAGAGTAGCTTGTTTGGTCAGCACAGGATCTGAGACTTCAGAGAGATGTAAATGTTCTGTTATGTCCTGATAAGAGTGAAGCAGAACTATGTACCCACTCTTTCAGTTATATCAAAGTGTTTGGGGTTTTTCCTTTATTTTTATTTTGCTTTATTCTCCCATCTATCTTCAGCCCCCTATCTTCATTTCTACCCAATGGCTCTGAATTTCAGTGTCTGTTTCTGGAAAAGGTGATTGATTTGTGATGGGCAAGGGTGTTTCTGAGAAGTAAAAAAAAAAGAAAAAAAAAAAGAAACACACAACTTTGAACACCATTCACAATTTTGCCCAGCAATATGTATTTAAATATGTGTGAAAATGTCCATTTGAGCAAGCTCAGCAAGCTGAGTGTGTTTAATTAGCGTTGTGCCCCATAACCTGATATATACAGTAATTCTGATATCTGTATAAATGGACCAGCTATATAACTTAGATATCTGTGCACCTGGACCAGCTATGTCATTTTGATATCAGTGAAACTGGACCAGCTATGTCATTTTGATATCAGTGAAACTGGACCAGCTATGTCATTTTGATATCAGTGTAACTAGACCAACTATATAACTTATATATCAGTGTAACTTAACCAGCTATGTCATTTTGATATCAGTGTAACTGGACCAGCTATGTCATTTTGATATCGGTGTAACTGGACCAGCTATGTCATTTTGATATCAGTGTGACTGGATCTGCTATATAATTTTGATATCAGTGTGACTGGACCTGCTATATCATTTTGATATCAGTGTGACTGGACCAGCTATATCATTTTGATATCTGTATAACTGGACCAGCTATCTAATTGTTACTGATGATAGTTTCACCACAGAAGGAGGGTCTAGATTCGTAGAATTTATGTCTTGTCCAACCCCAGGTGGGTATTTCACAAAGCTGACTAATGGAGTAAGCGCCAGAACAGCTATTTTAAATATACTCCATATTTTAGGGGGTTTCCGGGTTTTATGTCAAAATACTGAGTTAGCCAACATTGTGAAATACCCACCAGACCTCAGGGCTGGACTGCAGAGCCCATGGACTCATAGGGACGTGACCAGTCAGCGCCCACCGGATATTCAAAAATAAATAAAAGGGACAGCTGCTTGCTTCGCGTTTCCGCGGACAGCGCATGCCTGTTTGCCCTCTCCTGGGCTGACAGTGGAGGTTCCCGGCAGGTCAGCACTGGAGAAATGGTGGGTAAGAAACACCTTGTGCTTGTCCAGGACTGTGATTGTCCATGCACAAATTCCACATGCAGCACATGATGGGTAAGCAAGCAGAGGTCAAATAACCACTTTACTTTGCCTGTGTGTGATGAACAGACTTAATGTTTTTGATCTGTTTTTTAAAACTTTGTCACGCATGCAATGTGTGTGGAAAAAGTTGAACCATCTCACATGAAATCAATTCATTACATTATTGGCAGTTCGCAGACGCTCTTATCCGGACCGACGTACAGTTTATTAGACTAAGCCAAAGACAATCCTCCCCTGGAGCAATGCAGGGTTAAGGGCCTTGCTCAAGGGCCCAACAGCTGTGCAGATCTTATTGTGGCTACTCTGTGGATCGAACCACCGACCTTGCGTGTCCCAGTCATGTACCTTAGCCACTATGCTACAGGCCACCCCAATTCAATGTTTTGAAATGGAAAAGATTTTTTCTTAGTCATAGTCACGTTTGTTGACTGCGGTTGTAGAGGAAGTCTGGTTGCTTTTGGTTTCAGTTTCTGATAAACAAATGAACTGGGGCATGTGTTGTAGTGACCAGGTTCTGTAGATACTGTGTTGCTGTAAGTGTGACAGTGACACACTGATAACAGGGTGACGGCTAGTCATGTGGTTAAGGTACATGACTGGGACCCACAAGGTCGGTCGTTTGTTCCCCAGTGTAGCCACTATAAGCCCTTAAGCCTTCATTGCTCCAGGGGAGGATTGTCTCCTGCTTAGTCTGATCAACTGTACGCCAAATGCCATTAATGGTAAATGATTGGCATTTATATCGCGCCTTTATCCAAAGCGCTGTACAATTACTGCTTCTCATTCACCCATTCATACACACACTCACACACCAACAGCGATTGGCTGCCATGCAAGGCACCGACCAGCTCGTCAGGAGCATTTGGGGGTTAGGTGTCTTGCTCAGGGACACTTTGACACAACCCGGACAGGGGATCGAACCGGCAACCCTCCGACTGCCAGACGACTGCTCTTACTGCCTGAGCCATGTCGCCACTATGCAATTAATGTAGTGCAATTAAGAAGTAAAATCTTTCAGGGAGTGTTTATACATTGAGTAAGGTAAAATAACCGTGCTCTTCATACTGCTTCATGAGAATGGGAATGAATGTGTCCGACAGCTTCCGATGAACCAGCTCACTGCCTCGACTGAAACACAAAGAATTATGTCATGTCTGTGAGAAAGCTGCTGAACAGCGTGTGTGGGACCTGTGGTCAGACTGACTAAGTGTTTTATTAACCTTTCCTTGTTGCCCAAGAGCAGAAAAGCACGAGAGAAACTCCCTTCTCTAGGGAGGGTATCTCTACAGGAAAGCACCCTTACTGCCCTGAAAGAAACGAAACAAACAAAAAGTTAAACAAATCTCTTGTTTTTATTTATTTTTGAGCTCTATTTGAGGAAAAATAAAAGTACAACTAGACTTATTCTGTTGTTTTCAGTTTCATTTCACTGTATTCATCCCGCTGTCACCAGCTGCCACCGAGATAAGCATGTTTCCCCCTTGTTAGGCTCGTCCTCCAAAAGGCAGTGGTGTGCATTTCTCATTTTGAATGGAACTCCTGGTAAAAAATCAACTGGACTGATCTTTACTGGTCTGTGCTTACCATGTGAACTAGACTTGATGTCTGTGGCAATGGATAACTGATACTTTACGTGAATTTGTGTTCTGTACTTTCTCCAATGATCTTTGGTATGCACTTATTGTCTACCAAAAACTTCTTAATGTTACGTAATGTAATCTGAACGCTTTAAGACAGGAGGGACCCAAGCTCACATCACACGATCCAACTATGTGTCTTCAGGAATTCCAAATTCCATGCTCCTTCCTGTGTCCTCTCCTCTACTGCCTATATATATATATATATATATATATATATATATATATATATATATATATATATATATATATACACACTCAGAGAGCACTTTATTAAGCATCTATTAGACTTATTTTTTAGACTTCTTATCCACTTAGAGGTTTGATGCATTGTGTGTTCAGAGATGCTCTTCTGCATACCACTGCATACCACCAGCTGAACCTCTTGATCACGCCTGCATGCTTTTATGCATTTAGTTGCTGCCACATGATTGGATGAAAAAATATTTGCATGAACAAGTTGGTGTACAGGTCTACTTAATAAAGGTCACTGAGTGTATATATTTTTTGTTTTGTTAAAATAGTCAAATATGAAGCTTGCTGTAATAATAATGCAGGGCAATAACTGCAATGAACAACTTGCATGAAACTTAAACAAATTAGAGATGACAGTCTCTGCTGTTCTGACCTCCACAGGAAGGTCATTCCTCCACCAGGGAGCCAGAACAGAGCACAGTTGTGAGCGGGAAGTGTAAGGCGTCCTGAGGTAGCAGAACAGAGAGGTATGGGTGGTATGTAGGGTTTGGTCATGATTATACTATGCTGCTGTCAAAAAGATGCTTTTGCTGTGGGGGAAAGCCAAGATAAGGACTGATTCATGGCACTCAGGAACTTTTGGAGGAGTTGACCATGGATAATGGAAGTGACAAGAATGAAGATTTAGAACCGGCTGTGTCAGTTTTTCCCCATCTTGCTTCACATGGATCCCGTATAGGCTATTACCGAACGTGGTTTTTAATTTGAAGTTTGAGGTTCATCATCTTTCACTTGTGTTTAAACAGAAATAGCCTCACTGTGAAACTTTTTCCGGGACTCCCTGATGGAAACAGGCAGGAGTTAAGATCTGTGGGCCTTTCCTTGCCTTGTGTGCCACCTTGTGTACATGCCTTTTTAGCAGATATTCCTGCCCAGAACAATTTCCACAACTTATTTTTACAAAACAATTCAATGGCCCTGGGTATGTATTGGAACATAATTATAAATTTGTACCAAATTTGCATGTGTTGTATGGGCTTATTTTGACCCTCTGTAACTGTATAAAACATCAGAAAATATACAACAATTTTTATTTTTATCTCAGACTTCCTTGTGGATGATTCTGGTGGCACTTTCCTATACAGGTGCCAAACTTTCAGTCCTTGTACCTTGAGCTCTGTTTCTCACAGATTTTTCATATTTATGGGTTAAAGGCTAGTCATTGGGGAGACAATAAGAAGGCGACACACAAAATGTCAAAATGTTTCATTCACAATAATTTTGTGTTTATTTAAACTGTTTATTTTAACATATAAAAGCGGTCATATACTCCCAACATAATAGGAGGGTTAATTGTGTACTGTATTGTTAGGTGAAATATTAGCACTATGTGAATGGCTCAGGCATACTTCTAGAGTAAGATGGCTAATGTAGATTTGAACCTTCATACACTTTATGAATACAGGCCTGGATGTACCTCATTATGCATACTTCATTTACATAACACACCAGGGAACACCTTACACCCAAAATACCAGTTCATTTATTGATAGCAGTGCTACTCAACTCCAGGTCCAGACTTTATTAGCACAAGTGCACAAAGCCGGATCAACTCTGCAGAGCTGAACCTCGATTGTCAGTTTACACCCATTTTATACACTGCTTTCAACATAACTCCTCCTAAAAAATACCAGCTGGTCTCTGTTATGCCACAATGATTTAGTACTCATGGGTGCCAACATCATTGTGGCAATTGCCCAAATTACAATTTTGCTTTGTAAGCTCATGTTTAACAAGAGAAATAAATGTTCGCTTGTTAAACATGACATTTTGCTTCGTAAGCTATTCTTAAAAATAAATGTTCTTATCACATTGTACAGGCATACAGCTGTTCTGTGAACTGTCCTTGATAAAGATAGCCCACAACTCAAGACATCCTGCCCTGCAAGCTGTTTTTTAACAAAGAGGAATCAGAGAGAAAACATGGTGTTATTCTGTACTTTACAATTTTTCTTTTAAGCATACACATTATTTTATTCAATTCAGGTTACATATGGGTCACTGTGTACTTCTAGCACAAATTAGCAGTAAATCAGTTTGAAAATAGACAGGCATACTCAATCATACTTTAATATTTGATTAATGGTGGTTTCTTGCGTTTCCATAAGCTCATCTGTAATTAATGATATAGGTTAATTGGTTTACATATTGATTACATGAGTAAAAGGCAGAATACATGTGATCTATATTGATTATAGGCCGCATACATATTGGTATACTTTTGGCATGAAGCTTTAAGAGTTTTGGAGGAACCAGCTTGTTCAACTCTGACAGTTTGACGGTTTAATCTGATTTTGAGGTAGAACATCTTGTTCTGTGAATTTTTCCTACAAAATGTTTGGTGAATCTGTCAGTGGAAAATCAACAACATAAATAAGACAGGTCCAAAAATAGCAAAACTACTACAAATAAAATAAATGAAAAATAATTCAGGCAAAAGGAAAACAATATTTATTCAACATCAGTGAAATGAATGAATTAGGCTACGTGATATAAAATACATTTGGTCATTTCCAAAAAGTGAAATAATCTTACAATTATAGAAATTAAAATGTATATTTTATCTTTCAGATGGTATGGAATTCATCTTTATTCAACAATCCAATCAACTGAAGAAGTTCTTGCCTCCAAAATGTGATGAAAGGGAAAATCCTGAATGTGTGATGTTATCATTTATTTGGATAAAAATACCTACTCTAGATGATTATGAAGTTGGGTAGCCCTACTCAACCCAGCTCCTAGTCCAAGATAGTCTTATCCCGCCTTGACGACAGCAACTCTCTCCTGCTTGGCCTTCCGGTATCCGCCATCATCAGGAATGCAGCAGCTCAGCTGGTCTTCACTCTTCCCAGACACTCCCATGTCAGCCCCCTGTTTACATCCCATCCCTGTCATGGCTTGCGTCAAATTCAAAACATTGGTCCTAGCTTTCCAAGCAGATAAGTGGTCAGCTCCATCTTACCTCCAAAAGATCATCAGACCCTACACGCCTGCCAGACCTCTTCATTCAGCTACCACTGGTGCCTCCCCCTCTCCGCACTTCCACCTCCCAGTCACAACTACTGTCTGTTCTGGCTCCATAGTGGTGGAACAACCTCCCCATGGAGGTCAGAACAGCAGAGACTCTGACTACCTTCAAGCACAGACTGAAGACACACTTCTACAAGATGTACCTCTCCCTGTCCCTTCCTACCTCCATGTAATCTTTAGCTGATTGATCGTTGTTGTTTTTCAGTTCTCAATAGTGTGTAATTACTTGTTCGCTAGGATAATATTTTTTGCTAGTTTTGTTTGGCTATGTAAGCTGTTTATTGTTCCTATGCAAGGGTTTATACTTCTATTGTGTTGTGCTGTACAGAAATGGTTTTGGATATAATCCATTATAAGATTTATCAAATAGATCCTAAATCCTCATCTTTGTTGTACTCCTAGCACTTGAAACTGTACTTCCCTCTAGGGTTTTTCAGTGCACTTGTTTGTGGTGACTTTGCACTTGGTTGTACATCGCTCTGGATAAGAGCATCCATCCATCCATCCATTATCTTAACCCGCTTATCCTGAACAGGGTCGCACGGGGGCTGGAGCCTATCCCAGCATACATTGGGCGAAAGGCAGGAATACACCCTGGACAGGTCGCCAGTCCATCGCAGGGCACACACACCATTCACTCACACACTCATACCTACGGGCAATTTAGACTCTCCAATCAGCCTAACCTGCATGTCTTTGGACTGTGGGAGGAAACCGGAGTACCCGGAGGAAACCCACGCAGACACGGGGAGAACATGCAAACTCCGCACAGAGAGGGCCCAGCCGACGGGGATTCGAACCCAGGACCTCCTTGCTGTGAGGTGGCAGTGCTACCCACTGCACCATCCGTGCCGCCTGGATAAGAGCATCTCATCTTAATTATTTAATTGACTCAATCATATCTTATCTCACATGTGTATGAGTCCCGGATAGCTGCAGACTGCAAGTGTATCCAATGATTTTACTGTGCTCATATACAGGCTTGAACCAGAGTAATTCATAGAGCAACGTCATTGGTAATGTATTTGCATACTGTACTTTTTGCAGAGATAAAACTGCAAAACACCAATGTTTTGCCTACGATCTGACAACATGCAAAAAGTTTCGTTTTCCTTTTCATTAGAAGGGCAATAGTACGTAGTCAGAGTCATTGATAAAATAGCATGCGCAAATTTTCATGCGATAGGTTTCCTGGTTTCGCTTGGGAATTCCTCATCTAGGCTATCTAAATGTAGCCTACATTAACAAATACGCTAAGAATGTAATTTCTGGTAAAAGTCTATTGAATAAATGGACGTGGGGCCGACTAGGGGATTAGCCGTGATGGTGTAAACGGGAAATTTAAAAGGTGAATCAACCCACTATTCTTGCAATCCAGGACTGTGTGAGCGTGTGTGTCTCTCTGTGTGTGTGTGCGAGAGCGAGAGAGAGAGAGAGAGAGAGAGAGAGAGAGAGAGAGGCGGGGGGGCGGGTGTAGGCAAATTTAATTCCGGTAAAGTACTCCAAAACGATATCAGCTTGACTAGGTTCTAGGGAATTTTAACCCGGCTTTAATGTTGGGCTTTCCAAATAGTGATATACTAGCCTAATTAGCCTACTTAATCACGCCCCCCGCTACGCCCTGATTCTAAAGAAACTGTCGAACAGAACTTGCGCGGGTCTGCAGAGCGCGTGGCTAAATCATCATCACTTGTTTACATCAGAGGGAAGACAGACACATCTCACGTAAAAGGGAAGACAGAGACATCTCACGTAAGAAGTTTATTTCGATATTAACTGGAGGCAATAGCACTGTATAGCCTAAATAAATCAAGACACAGTTCAAATAAGGACGGGTGTAGTTTAATAGCTTGTGTTATATGGTGCGATTTCACAAATTGACTATTGATTAATGTGACAAGAGAACATATGTGTACACTTGTTTCTAGCATCATATTGCTCTTTTGTAGTATATTTAGATGAAGGAAGTATGCTAAGAAGTTCCGTCTCAAATTCAGACTAGGAACCAAGCAGTATGTTATTAGTAGCCTACGGAATAGGTGAGGGATCGGAACAGGAGCTATACAGGTTGTTGTGCGCATTAAAAGCGGTTGAAGGTGCTACAAGGAAGAGTTCTGCAAAACTGCCAGCTTGTCAGATAGCTGACTTATTGTGCAGAATTCGCACGTTCACATTCTGTAAATGGCCTGTATCCTTCTGTTTTTGGAAGTGGGGTTCAGATTTTGAGCTTCTGTCCACGCTGAACTGTCCACACTAAACTCCCCGCAGGATGGGTAGTAACTGTTAAACTCGTATTTCTTCGCAGAGTGATAGGCTACTCCACAGCATCATTGGACCATTTTACACTACCTTTGACCCGACTGTTCCTTTGACCCGACTGTTCAGTCATGAAATGACACGCGAATGAAAATTGCTTATGCGGTACTCTATGACATACGGAAAAGGCTGACACGTCGAAAGCCTAGCGTAGTAGAACGTTTGATTAAATCTAAGCGGTTATAGGTCTTCTGTTAAATCTCCAGTTACAGATCTATCGCATCCTCGACTTCTTGGATCACACTGCTCACACTTAGCTTATGCTATGTAGCGCCTTCGAGTACCCTGAAAAGTGCTCCACACATAAAATATCTAAATAATAATAATATAAGGATGATGATCACCATAATTTGTTTATAATTATTATTTTTATTATTAATATTATAGATTTCTTTAAAGAATTATTATTATTATTATTAGTAGCAGTAGCAGTATCAGTAAGGGAACTGCTCCCTCCCCACACTCTGGTGTGAGCAGTATTGTGATCTCGTGGGTGGACGTGGTGGGGGGAGTAGATACGGCTGAGGGTGTTTGGGCCTTCATCATACACACGTCAGTCACACGTCAGTGTGTCAAAACAGCAGCCTTGGGCGAGTCCCCAAACCTGCGTACCTAACCCCTGCGTTTTCACTGCCCTTCTCAGTGCTGCTCAGGAGCCACAGCGCAGAGGGAGACCAGGAAGACTCATCGCCAGAGGGTAGCGCTAGACCGCAGCGGGTCAGTTATGAAGGTGGTTTGGGGGGTTCCCCTGCTCCTGCTGGGGCTCTTGGGGTGCCTCGATGGGGCTGAAGAGGGGTGCAAACGATGGCACACCTCCCAACATGACACAGTATGCTGTGAAGAGTGCAAACAAGGTAAGCCTGCGGAACTGTGCAGATGGGTTAGCACACTCACATTTTAGCCTGCATGCTGTCCTATGCTGGTCCCTCATGCACTTCAGTTACGTAGAGGAGTATAATATTACACTATGAACTGCACATTATGCATCTCTTGTTTCAGACTCTCTATTGTACTTTACCTCAGCTAACCTGCTCAAGCCATTTGAATAGTGGAGGGTGCGCTGTCCCTCTATAGCTGGATTTCTTCCCATTGGGGAGTTTTGTTTTTTACTGCACTGCTTGCTTGCTTGCGCTCACCTGGTTTTTGCCCAATTTTCCTTTGGTTACTCTGTAAAGCGTTTTTGTTACAGTTCCCTGAAAAAAGTGCTCTCCAAATAAGATGTATTTGATCGGAGTTATGTAGAGATGCACACCTTATTCATTAATCTTACGTTAATTAACGTTAAATAATTACGTTAAGTACCAACTGTCAAACATCGCACCGCATTTTGTACCTGGCTAGGTAGTTGGTCAGTTGTATTGTAATCCACATTGTGGATGGATTCAAACAGGCTCAGGTTCAGCAGCGTGAGAATGACAAGGCTGTTTATATGTTATTCCACCTCTGGTGATGGAGCTCTTCACACCAAAACATTTCAGGACCACTTCAGTGTCCGGTAGTGACAGCAGCTATGCCTCTTGACTGAACTTGTTGAACTTAGGGTCGAACGCTCCCCACTTACCTCTCGAATGAACTTGCTTGAAAACAATAATTAAATGTTCCAGTGCCATCATGGGAATCAGATGTCATGTGGGTAGGAATGCTATGTGTAGGAAGGTGGATTTCTGCTGTGTTTTACTCTTAATTCCAGAGATGTATGCACATGTGTTATCTAGTAATGGGACTTCCCTGTTTAGGGGCCACAGCACAACAGGTTGACCAGGACGTGGGATTTGACATGGCACAAATCATGGGATAGAGCCAAACTGAAAACAAAAGCTCCATTAGTTATTGTGAACCAACAAAGAAAAGTACACTGGGAATTTTTCATGACTGTACACTAGCCCTGTGATGCCTGGTGAAATCAGCTGCCACATGCCTGGCACATTGACAAATATTTTCTTTAAATAACCAGTCATTATGACAGTGGTGTGCAGAAAAGTATCTCTGAACACAAAACACGTCAAACCTCTAATTGGATAGGCTACAGCAGCAGAATTATTAAAAAAATAAGTCTAGTAAATACCTAATACCCACTTTGCTGAGGTGTACTTGCTTTGTCATATTGGCCGGGGTTTTTTTTTTTCTCTCTTCTCACTTTCAGTTCTATAAAGGTAGTCCACGCATTTGTGACAATTGACTGATACTTTCCATTCGCCTCCTGAATATGTATGATGTACAGTGGAGCGGAGGCATTATGTCACACATTCATGAAAGGTTAAGCGGTCGAAGGACCAGAGAAGCTGATCTAAGAGAGACAGGAGGCACATTCTGTCACTCTTTGAATAATCTTTCAGAAGTGAGACTGGAAACACTTTTGGTTAAAGATGGTAACTCTGACCTGAACTTTAATTGGCCCAGTTTCTGTGGTGTCAGAGGTGGCAAAGAAGAACCACTTTAAAGGATTGTGTGGCTACATTGGGAAATTCTCATGGTGCTGGAGAATGGGACCCAATAACTGCCAGTGAAAGACGCAGGATGCACATCTTCACTCAGATTCATTAAAACCAAGATACTGAAGGCGGTTTATACTTGCCCTAAGGACGCGATTGGCTGACTATTCAGAAGCAGCTGAGAAGTCATGGGCGGGGGGGTGGGTGGTGTCTCGGGCTAAAATCAAGAGAAGCACTGCTGTATGGTCTGTGTGCATTTGTAATTGCAGGGAACCGCTTGGTCGACAAATGTGGTGCAGATCCCAAGAAGCTGTGTGAGCTGTGTAAAGAAGGCACGTACATCAGCAGTCCTGGTCGGAGCACCTGTCTCAGCTGTACTCAGTGCACAGGTATGCTATCCTGATCTGGGAGGTGTGGACTGGAAGGACTCAAGTGTACCAGACCTGGGTCGTATACGTCATTTTTGTTTCAAATACTTTTCTGAGCTTGATTTATCTTGCCTGGTGCCTTGAGCCAACCAAGAAGACCAGAAGGTGGGGGGTTCACACTTTTTGAGAGTAGTTAATAGGTTCCAATACACCAGAGCAGCTCAGCAAAGCATGGAAAAGTATTTGAATCCAAAAACGATTGCGTATTTGACTTAAATGATCAATTAAAGCAGTTAATTACAGTTAACTCACCTCACCTGGTTTCTTGGGTCTGAATTGGTTGCTGATATGAAGGCGAAAATAAACTCTTCACTTTGTATCCTCGTCTTCCCAAACCTCTTTCCTCCTTCACAGGACTGTACGAGGTGAAGCAGCCCTGCAGCCGTATCTCCAACACCGTGTGCGGCTGTAAGACGGGGTACCGCTGTGGGGACCCCAAATGCTCCTTCTGCTCTCAGGAGTGTGGAGTGGGCCAGCAGTCAGTAGATAACAGTAAGCACCTTACAGGGAGGGCTCTCTATAGCCTACCGAAAAACAATACACCGTTTGTGAAGGCTCTGCCTGCTGAAAAAAAAACAGCTGGTAGCTGGTTGACCAGCACAGACCAGCTATACACAGAACGTGGTTTGACCAGCTCAAGCTATGTTTTAAAACAGCTGGTAGCTGGTCATTTCAAGCTGGTCATAGCTGGATTTAACACCATGGCTGTCAGTCCCGGGCCTGTAGTGTCTCTGATAACATAACGAGCAACAAGAGAGGAAATGAGAACATTAGTTGTTTTAAAGAGGAAGCGAAAGCTGGTGAAGGTTTGAGCTTGATGAGCCCCGTGTCTCTCTCCTTGAAGGGACCTGCCAGGCGTGCCCCCCCGGGACCTTCAACGACAAGCCCCACAGCAAGTGTGTCCCGTGGAGCACCAGGTGAGACCTGTCCCCATCCACGTTTCTACCCGTAAAGATTCGGTTTTTGCGCTTTAAGGCTGTTCGTTATCTTTATGACTCTGCTTCTGCTCTTTATGATTCTGTTTATAACCTTTAAGATTCAGTTTCTGCCCTTTGAGTCGTTTCTGTGAAACCTGGCGGTGCTCATCATCCTCACGCTCTGCCCCCAGGTGTCCTCAGCCAGAACAGAAGATCGTGACGAATGGCACCGCAGTCAGCGACGTCTTCTGCGACTTCATTCCACAGGCTGAAAACGGTACAGTTGCCACGGAGACTCCCGTGCCGTGTAGATTCACCTTTAAAGACTCAAATTTCATGAGTTCCAGTCCTGCCACTCTGTTGAGAATCCTACCCCCCGAATCAATTTGTCATGGCATGACCACCTTTCTACCTATAATAGATCAGTGTTTTTTTATGCATCAAATTACTGACTTAAAAAAAACTGCCCCAATAATAATCTTAATATCAGATTCTAATACTCAATATTCCTCATTTCAACCAAGAAGCATGAAGGGAACATAGTTAAAATGGAGACTACGGTTTTGCTTGTGTGGAGCGTGGTTTTCAGCTGTGTGTGTGTGTGTCTTCACAGGCCATACGATATGGATGATTGTGGCAATCCTGGTCATTGCTTTTACCTTCGTCATCATGGTCATCACATTATTAGCCTTCATCCTGATCAGATGGACTACGAAGAAAAAGAAGAAGATCATGGTGGCCACCATTGAAACCACAGCAGAGAAACCAACAGGTTTTTATCAACTCAACTTCCTTCAGTTTTAACCTCAGTGTAGGAGCTAATAGAGAACCTACACAGCCATGGTCCTGAAGAGCTGTAGTGCCTACATCCTTATATTTCAGCAGAGTCCTTAGCCAGATGACCTAATGAACCGGCAGCGGTCATGACCACTTTAAAGGGCGGTCTACAGACAATTGTAAAATCTGTAGGACCACAAGCCAAGATAGAGCGTGTCTGTTTCTGACTGTGAAATAGAAGTAATAAAGGTAAAAATGTTTGTTGCTATGGCAATACCCTATCGGTACATAAAATTGTACCCCTAACCAGCAATATATAATGAATTAATTTTGCTTGGGAAACTTACTCATTTGTACCTAAACTACTGCTTTTACGGTACATGTGCAACAGGACCTGGGTTAAAAATCTGTTTATCCATTCATATCTTAACACGTTATATCTCCCTCCCTCCACCTTCCTCTCCCCCAGTCTTGCAGGAGGTCCAGCGTTTGGTGGAGCAGGAGAGCTTGTGCTGGTGCCCCCAGCAGGAACAGGGAAGCAGCCTGGAGTCTGTGGACTCGCTGGACTCCAAGCTCAAACTCCTCGCCGTGTGAAGGGCACCAAGGCCAGCCCACACCCAGCCCCCCTGATCGGTTTTGGGCGGGGGATAAGGGATTGGCGCACCTGGTTCAGGCACACTCCGCTTTACTAGATGTTCACCGCTAGAGCTGGAAAGGAGTGAACTTCAGAGACACTTTGGAGGGAAATCTTTCAGCACTAGCCAGACATCAACTGTCAGTTTTTTGGGAAAGGGAACTGTGAAATTGTGATGCTTTATTTAATTTGTTTATGCAAGAAAATTATTTAATGTATTTTGAAAATAATTAACTACGGTCACCAATGGCATATGGCCTGGCATATTCCATCTCCCCTTGTTGGGAACCTTTTAGATCCTCCAGTGCAATTGTACATTTCGTTTTTGCAGAGGAACGGAAATAGATACCAAGATGTGAGCCATATCCCATTTGTGACATTTTTTTCGTGCTAGAATGGTGTATACTATTTACTGTTGGTGTATTTAAGGTCAGATTGTATTCTGAACAGAATTAACATGGATCCTCCTCCGGGATCCTTTTAGTGAATTTGTAAGTTCTGATTTTGCAGTGAAACATTTACAATGCAGCACTTTTTTTTTCTCCTCGTCTTAATGGAATACCTCACATGCACTCTACATACATCCAGGACTGGTTTGATGGTATCTTCCCCAGAGAATTGCTGAGTCATTTAGGAGGAGTAGTGTAGTAGTTTACTGTAGCTGACTGCCTAGCCTACTGTACTGTAGGCTGTATGTTTCCATAGTGTGAGCAGGTCCTACACATGGCAGTGTAAATGAATGAACACTGCCTGCTCAAAGACCTGGACTGCAGCGCCACTGTATTAACCACACGGTCTGGAATAAGCTTGGAAGCCAAAAGCCTTTTATTTACCTGCTAACCAGCAAAAGATTAACAATTACAAAGTAAACTTATGTTTGGTAACATTATTTTGCATTCAGTGGTTTAATTTCCTTGTAAACTTGTAAGGTTGACCATCCTATGAGGCGACTATTACAGATATGAATATAGCCATCATCTGGCACTGTGAAAACAAGTTGTCAACTAGGCTACTACAGTATACCTCCTGGTTTTATAGTAAATATTAAAAGTGATGTACATTTTGCCCCATTACACGATTCAAAGGTTTGCATTTTGTCTGACAATACAGTACACACAGGTGATGGCATAGTGCCCTGTATATTTTGGAAATGGGCATAATTGAAATGATGTTTGATATTTCTTTAATTCCAGTACAGTGAAGGAGACTGTGTGACAGGATTGAAATGTCTTTTGTATGCTAATATAAAGTGAAGGAATATAAAGTTAAGGGCTGAAGTGTTTGTTCTGTGACGTGATGAGATGGATAATGGCCATTCTTAAAGGCCCACATGCATCAGCATTCTCTTCCTGGGTTTAGTATCTAAAACGCCCACAAAACGTTTGCAAAGATGAGGTTTTTTTGAAAAGTCCCTAACCCTCACCCTCTGCCTCCTCTGGTCAGCTCTCTGTTAAGATCTAGCAACATTACCTGAGAATTATGCAGAAACATGTCAGATCATGTGGGACATTGTTTTACAAACAGCTCAGAAAAATAGCAGTAAAAAAAAAAAAAAAAAAGCATATTTCTACCAAAATTGCAATTGTTTTAATTGGATCAGTATGGAACACGTCGAAAAATCCAGGATGAAGCTCAAAAACACAAATGTATGCGTGCAGAGAGAGGAAGGAAGAGATAGAGAGGGAAAGGTTGGGAGGAGAAAAGAGAGAGAGAAAACAGGGGAGTGAGTAAAAGAAAGAACAAGAGAAGGCGAGAGAGAGTGTGGGGGGCATGCCATTTCACAAGTAGGTGTGCAGAGATGGAAAATGTTTTTAAGAAGACGTGGGCAAGCCCACAGCTCATAGTACGTCACAGCAGTGCCTGTCAGAAGTCACACCCTGGGAGATCCCCATGTTTTCTTCAACTTAAAGCGCACAAAGAAAGGTGACCCACTCAAAGCCAGCGGGACCTGGTCTGAGTGCGCACCCCCTTAATCCAGAGACCGTACCACTCACACAGCCCTGGTCTGAGTGCGCGCCCCCTTAATCCAGAGACCGTACCACTCACACAGCCCTGGTCTGAGTGCGCACCCCCTTAATCCAGAGACCGTACCACTCACACAGCCCTGGTCTGAGTGCGCGCCCCCTTAATCCAGAGACCGTACCACTCACACAGCCCTGGTCTGAGTGCGCACCCCCTTAATCCAGAGACCGTACCACTCACACAGCCCTGGTCTGAGTGCGCACCCCCTTAATCCAGAGACCGTACCACTCACACAGCCCTGGTCTGAGTGCGCACCCCCTTAATCCAGATACCGTACCACTCACACAGCCCTGGCCTGAGTGCGCACCCCCTTAATCCAGAGACCGTACCACTCACACAGCCCTGGTCTGAGTGCGCGCCCCCTTAATCCAGAGACCGTACCACTCACACAGCCCTGGTCTGAGTGCGCGCCCCCTTAATCCAGAGACCGTACCACTCACACAGCCCTGGTCTGAGTGCGCACCCCCTTAATCCAGAGACCGTACCACTCACACAGCCCTGGTCTGAGTGCGCGCCCCCTTAATCCAGAGACCGTACCACTCACACAGCCCTGGTCTGAGTGCGCGCCCCCTTAATCCAGAGACCGTACCACTCAGGCAGCTGTCCCCTGCTCTGAGCACACCATTACAGCTACACTCTAAAGACAAGCTGAAATCAGAATTAACTTTTTCTTCAATTTCATCTATTCTTCATAAACATACGAACATCCATCCACTTCCTGGAAAACTATTTCAATTGAGATCTTCCGTCATTGTGTACCTGTGGGCCTGTATGTCGATCAAACGTGTCAATTTCCCGTTGACATCAGTGAAATGGAGCCCCCTCCCTTCAAAAATATTACCCCAAAAGAGCCGTTTCACTCGGCTACACATGGTGTGGTGGAAGCCAGTGCTGCTCGAACCCGTTTCAGCTTGTGTTTAGATCAGCGTGTGAAGGGGGCCGGTACTCGCCTCACCTCTGCGCTCTGCTCTTTGGGAGTACCGTGACCGTCTCCTGTGTTCTGGCACTTTCTTTAATCTTCCTCCCAGTACTCTTTTCCTCCCCTGTCTAAACATATGTCCTGCCGTCTTCACTGCTAACAGTGTCTGAAGTACATTTTACTTACAGCACTGTTTTTAATGAAAATAAAGTCCTGGGACATCATTATCAATGCTAAATGGTAAACGGTTGGCATTTATATAGCGCCTTTATCCAAAGTGCCGTACAATTAATGCTTCTCATTCACCCATTCATACACACACCAACGGTGATTGGCTGCCATGTAAGGCACCAACCAGCTCATCAGGAGCATTTAGGGGTCTTGCTCAGGGACACTTCAACACACCCAGGGCAGAATCGGCAACGTCGCCAATAGAACCTCAGCTTGTCATCGCAAAAATTCAGGTTGAGGGTTTTTATTTTTCTGGGGTTTGAGGACTCAAGCACAAGGGGATTCTGTAAAAGGCACCCAACAAAATCTATGAAGAGGTCGTGCTTTCCTAATACAGTTGTTAAAATACTCAGGACCACAGATGATTCTCAAGGACCAGCACTTTATTTAGAGAGAGAATAATGGAATGGATGAAACAACGTACAAAGGCTATGCACATTGGCATCTGCAGCGCCGGTATAGCTGGCATACACTGTATAACCCACAGTCCCAATTCATTTTACAGAGACTTTCCTCCATATTTATCACTTACACAATGAAACCACTTCAGTCCAAGGGTTCTGTGAAAGCACAGTGCACACCACTGAAGCCAGCTAAGCACTTGGGCATATGAAGTAGGCACCATGTGCCACTGGTTTCCTCTTTACCTCTTCACACCTGGGAGTCAGGAGTCACCTTTACCATTGGGTTGAAAAAAAAAAAAAAAAAAAGGTAACACTTTATTTGAAGGGTCCCACAGAAGAGCTGTACCACCCATTCGTAAGCACTACACAGCACATTCATAAATAACTGACATAAGGACCTTGAGTCAGTTCACTTGATTTGTCATGGTAATGTCACTTGCTACATCAATGCTGACATACCACATGCCTTTTTGCAGTTAGGGACACACGCGCTTATGAATGCTTATGGTTGTATTTATGAATCAGCAACAGTATGTAGTGCTTATGAAGGGGTTGTATAGCACTCTTGCAGGACCTTTTGAATAAAGTGTTGCTGAAAAGAAGTGGGAATGATACGGAGGAACAATGAGCAGGCGAAGGGGTTCGAACAACCAGTTTACATGGCTTTTCTCCAGGTCATATGACCACATTATTGTCCTTGTGACACTTGATTGGGGTTTTGTGGGAATCCACAGTGTCATGTTTGCCTGTGCTTCTCCCAGAGGAAGATCTAAGGGCAGCTGTTGCCATGAAGCCACAGACACATTCTAAGAATGTCAACTATGTTGTCACTGGAACTAACAGGGAAGTAACTTGGTGAACTCCCAACAACAACACTGAGCACATTTGTGGACAAGGAGCACTGTTAAGGCATTCAACATGGTCCCAAAATGGGCTTTCCACCAATTATCCACTGACATTCCACGCTTTATAAGTATATAAATCATCACTGCAAATATGGTGAATCCAGTAGCATTTAATTAACCTCAATCCTGGAAAGTAGACTATTCGTTTGGTCTTAAAATAAAATGAAAGGTCCAAGCATGAAGAGAAGGATTTGGCTCAAACCCATGAGGAATCTCTTACCATGTAAAGAATCTGAGTCCCATTCCAAAGCAGTAAGTGTGTTTCAAAGTAAAATTAATTTACTGGAAAAAAGCAGAATGTCTACTAACCACCTCCATAGCAACTGCTGTAAAATAAGACACTTCTAAACTAGCATACGCAAACAGGTTGTGATACAAAAATAAACAGTAATAGGGTTTAACATATAAACATATGGCAATTATTTATAAAATAATATAAATCAGGATGACACTGAGCAAAGAAATATTAAGTTGATATTTATACATGAATACACACTCACACAAACGCACACACCTACTGCTGTGTGTGTGCTATACAATTTTACCTTGTCCTGAATTCTGACAAATGCAAGTTTCCCCAATTCTTACACTCTTCTTACTTCAGTTACCAGAAAACTTTTGAGGAATGAAAATATTGCCACCGATACAGGCAATGGGTATGCTTGCGACACAAGGGCAGAAATCATTTCTGAAATAAACTTGACTGCATTAATTGTAAGGGCCTGCTGAGCCACGCGCTCTAAATACTACTGGTTACAGTAACACTCTGGCTGGGTGAGTCACCGCTGTGCATTCTGAGCACTGCAGCACATATACACATTTATACACACACCGCAGCGTTAGGGCGTGGGAGCGGAAAGTTTGAATGACGGCTAACTCTCCGTCCTACGGACATGCGAGAGATGTGGACGTGAGCGAAATTCCAGATAGATACTGTATTAAATGGGCTGATATTTCAGCTTGTCCCACAAAATGTGAAACTACATATACACACTCAGTGACCACTTTATTAGGTAGACCAGCTTTTACACCAGCTTGTTAATGCAAATACTTAATCAGCCAATCATGTGGCAGCAAAGCATGTAGACATGGCCATGGTTATTCAGACCAAACATCAGAATGGGGAAGAAAGGTGATCCGAGTGACTTCCAACCGTGGAATGACTGTTGGTGCCAGGCGGGCTGGTTCGAGTAACTGGGAAATCTGAGATTTCCATGTGCAACAGTCTCTATAGTTTACAGAGAATGGTGCAAAAAAACAAAAACATCCAGTGAGTGGCAGTGTGTGCAAAAATGCCTTGTGAATGCGATAAGTCAGTGGAAAATATCCAGACTGGTTCAAGCTGACAGGAAGGTGATAGTAACATAAATAACCACACATTACAACAGTGGAATGCCGAAGAGCAACACTGAACACCATGGGCTACAGCAGCAGAAGACCAATAAGTGGAAAAAAAAGAAAAAGGAAAGTCTAATAAATACCTAATGAAGCGCTCACTGAGTGCATAGTATGGCTTTGGAGTATTGGCTGCAGGCATTTCAAGACACTGTTCTGACAAAGGCCACAAGAATGTTCTGAATACATTGCTATGCTATGCTAATGATTGCCATTTGTCTCTGCGCTTAGGATTGTGCTCCTAAATCTACAGCCACAGAGGTCACACAGCAAAGCACTGCATCCTGAGAGGGGGGGGGGGGGTCCTTGGATGTCAAGCCAGGCAGCTCTGGGAGAGATCACAGAGAAAGTGAAACGAAGGACAAACCCGTCGGCTATAACTGCAGGACCGAGCGGCAGACCAGCTGTGAGGCGACCGTACTGCACCTTTAATATACTGCAGGTCGGAAAAGTAGACTTTACCTCTAAATAACAAAGAAAGACCAGAATAAAAACAAACAAAACAAAAAAAAACAGTACCCTACTGTTTGAAAAGAACTTATGCAGACCAACACTGCAGGAAAATGACTTGTGAAACATGTGATTGTCAGCGATTCCCTTTCGAGTCCAGCCTCAAATTCTTGGGTCAGCATCCATTTCATCCCCACGACAACGGCAAAGAATAGAGGGTGCGAGTCCTGGTTGGAAATGAATGTGCCTGTCCCTTCTGCCCAAAATGGAGGACTATTGCAACGTGCTAGAAGGATGAGATTCAATAGCCAGTGCCAGCACAGCATGTTCTAAGGAAGGGATCAACTCATCAACTCTGGCCCACGAATCCATATCCAGTCCTGGATTTCTTTTCTGCCGGGGAATTGGTGCTACTGACTGGCCAGACCGTCTTCACACACCTGACTCCCAGGTAAAGGGAGGGTGGAAAACCAGCAGTTCTCAGCCCTCGAGGAGCAGACGTTTGCCCATCCCTGCTCTAAGGTGGACCAAGGACTAGCATTCTGCACCTCGTCTGAATGTCCTCCTCCGCTCCCAAACGCTGATCTCAGATCAGAAGAGGCACCGCTGATGTTCTGGGGAGCTGAGGAAGGTACGGATGTTGTTCGCAATGTGGGCGTGGCATTGCAGCATGGGCGGGGTCTGTATGGCAGGGGGCGTGTTTCTGGAGGAGAGGGGGGCGGGGTCACTGCTGCTTGCAGCTCTCCTTCTTCTCTTTGGCTTTGGGGCGAGACGATTTGTCACTTTGCCGCTTGGTGGGCGGGACAAAGGTGGGCTCCTGAGGGTGGTCATGGAGACCGGAGGGAGAAGAGGGACTGGTCGAGAGACCTGGGGACCGAAAAGGAGAATTAACGGGCAGCCTGTAGCCTAGTGACTAAGCTGCCTGTAGCCTAGAGGCTAAGGTGCCTGTAGCCTAGAGGCACCCACACCCACATTTCTGGCATCCAACCTATCCAGTCTGTCGACATTCCACACAAGCCAACCAACTTGCTTTTCTGAAGAGCGTAATTACACTGATTAACATTAAGAATGTTCCCATGACAGCATACACATGCGTCACTGGCATTTAAAATGTTATGATGGGTGTATGCACAATGAAATACATTGCATTAGTGTGCCAGTCATGCAGAAGAACAGTTTTATTTATTTATTTTCTGCAGGATAAACATGTAGAGATCTAATTTTCTGAGGGGGTCAGAAACAGAAGAGCAAGAGATCATGATGCAGGTTCTACATCCATTCAGAACAGACCTAGGGCAAATACATAGTGGTTTTGGATTCTAATACTTTTCTGTGCACAATGAATCTTGCCTGGTGCAATTGAGCCAACCAAGAGGACCAGAAGGCAGGGTTTTTGCACTCTTCCATAGTATTTCATAGACTCCAGTACACCGGACAAGCTCAGTAAAGCGCAGAAAAGCATTTGAATCCGAAACAATGTGTATTTGCCCCAGGTCTGGTCTGAAAGGATGTAGAACCTGCATCATCTCTTGTCTTCTGTTTAGGACCACCTCGAAAAACGAGATGCTTAGGGCTTATTACATTACATTACATTATTGGCATTTGGCAGACGCTCTTATCCAGAGCCACGTACAGTTGATTAGACGAAGCAGGAGACAATCCTCCCCTGGAGCAATGCAGGGTTAAGGGCCTTGCTCAAGGGCCCAACGGCTGTGCGGATCTTATTGTGGCTACACCGGGATTTAGAACCACCGACCTTGCGTGTCCCAGTCATTTACCTTAACCACTACGCTACAGGCCGCTAACAGTAAATAAACACATTTCAAACCGTTCTTCTGAATCACTGGCCCAAACGCGTCCGCTCTGCTCACACTCGGGGTACTTGGAACATTTTTGAGATTTATACATTTTTGGGATTTCTCCGTGTTCCGGGCGCATACCAGAGGAGCTCTGTCCCGCAGGGTTGCTGTCCCTCCGCTTGGCCTTGAAAGTGGGGTCCAGTTCCTCTGCAATGTTTCTCACCGCCTGCAGCTGCCTGCAATGACATCAGCGGTGAGGTCAGAGGCTGGCGTCCTGCCGATCAGTGATTGGTCAGGCCAGCGTTGTGCTTCTACAGCACTCTGGCGAAGCTCAGGGAAGCCGCAAGCCACAGCAGCCTCTTAGCAGAAAGGAACATTCCGGTAACCTCTCATTTCCTCTACAACAAAGCCTACGCCGGAAAGCGTGCTTATCTACCACCGTCTCCACTTTCTGTGCGTGTGGTGTGAACGTTTGTGTTTGTGTGAGTGTGCGTGTGTGCGTCTGTGTGTGAGAGAGAGAGAGAGCTTGTGGTGAGTGTGTGTGTGTCAGAGCATATGTGGGAGTCTGTGGGAGTGCGTATGTGCGTGTATGCGGGGGTATGAGAGCACATGCCTGAGTGAGTGTGTGTGTGAGTGTATGTGTGAGAGCATTAAGTCTGCGTGTGAGTGTGAGTGTGTGTGTGAGTGGGAGTGTGCGTATGCATGCATGTGTGAATGACAGAGTAGACGGAGACATTTGAGGCGGTGACTCACGATGCAACACAGTTTGGGCTGGGGGGCTGGCAGTCTGGGGACAGGTCCTCAGTTGGAGAGTTCAGCCCTTGTGAGTCCAGTCTCTGCCGGGGCCCCTGGGGCAGCTCCATCTGGGGCAGAACATCACTGTAACTGCACTTCTTTATGACATCAGAGTAACAGCACTTGTGTAATTACCATCATTTCAGACATCACACTAACAATCATTGTGTAACAGCTTCCCAGTTATGAAATCAGAGACAAGAACTGGATCTCTGTTGTTCCAGAAAAAACCAGGACACTTTTAATGAGTGAGGAAAGACCCATGTTTGCCTCTTGATTTGTTCCATGCTTGAAATAAAATGTTTAATATTTGCAACAGGAAATAAATAAATGCGTTTCTCAAAGCCAAGGTCTGACAGGGGGGGACAAAGCAAGACCATGGTTAACTGGTCATGACCTTGTTTCTATACATTTATTGAATGTTTTAGGCAGTACCGTTGTCTCCCGAGCAGATCTCTCTTGGCCGTTGTCTGGGTCTCTCTGATCCCGCCGCGACCCTTGACCTTCAAGGTCACATGACCGCCGCTGGGCCTTCTTTTCACTGCGCTGCATGAAGCGAGCAATCTCCTGCCAGGAAATCGCACAACTTCACCACAAGCAACTTAAAAAGGACTCTCCACCGCCACCCAGGTGGATACACCTGTGAAACCGCTGGCTTTCAGTGGGTTTCAGCACCAATGATTCACTTAAGTCACTGATTGGCTTAAAGAGTCCACACACTCAAGCCTTATTTGATTGTAGACTGAAAGGAAGCCCCAAAATACCTGTAGAAACTGTGGCCCTCCAGGACTGGAGTTTGACACCCCTGCACTGGATTATGAGTACTGGCCATTTCACAGCCTGCAGGTCACAGTGCTGGCACCTTACTGGGAAGAATTAATGTGGCGGTAACCAACCCTACCCCAATGCCACAACATTACAGAGGACTGGTCAGGTTGGCTGATGGGTGAGTTGCATTTTCACCAATAGAGACCAAGCTAAATTCCTACAGAGCACCTTTGGCTACAGAGGCATTCCAAAGCTCAAAGCTTTGCTTTTAACTTTGAATCTTTTACTGAGTGGTATACGAACCATCCCCCCATTCCCATCCAAATTCCCGGGCTCCACCCACCTCATCCTGGGCCACCTGCGCAGCTCTGAAATCCCCCCTGGGGCTGGAGGCCTGTGGGTCTCGGGGGGCCGGTGGACTCTGAAACAGGCACAGATGCTTAACCCTTATTGGTGTGAGATCACAAATACGTGCTTCGAATGCTGTTCTAACGGAACATTCTAATGCTGATATAACAATCGCTATTGGTAATTGAAAGCAAGGTAGTTCTAGAACACTTGGAATTTTGAACAAGAAAAAAAAAAAAAAAAAACATTCTAAAAAAGCTTCGCTACAAAGCGTTAAAACAATCTCCCAGATTATACCGTGATAAAATTATACTGCCTGCCCCTATTGGTGATTAACAAGCTGACCAGTCTGTTTGGCCAGGTTTAAGGGAAAGAAACCTGCAGATTACAGGAGTGGCATAATAGAGCCTTCAGGGGGTGCTGTGGCCATCGTACCTTCCTCAGAAGCCGCTCCTCTTCCTCCTGCAGCTTGCGGGCCAGCTCCTCGTCCTGCAGCACCTGCCCCAGCTCGCTCAGCTCCAGACTCGCCCCGTCCCGTCGAGGGGTCACCCCTGCAAGAGAACGCCATTATCCAGGGCACAGCAGCATTCAAACCCTGGGGAGATTGAGCCAGGAGAGTTTTCAGCATGGTGGTCAGGCTGTGTTCTCTTGTGCTGCTATGACAATAAGCACCGTTGTGCCGTTAAAAGTTTTGGTAAAGTCTGGTTGAAGTTCCTGTATGAACCTCATCAATATACACCTACTGACCTCCTGTTGTAGTCAGACCATAAAACATAATTTTCCCCCCTATCCTTATCCAATCAGTCTAACTTGCAGGAGTGTATATGAAGTGTGGCCTGCCATAAGATGGATTTCTGTGTCTATTTGCAACTCTTGCATAAGGAGGGAAATGGGGCTCCAATTCTCTCAGAGCATCAGCATGGCCTCCTGTATGACACAGCACTTAACAACACAGCCAGTCTCAACACCAGAACTCAAAGGTTTACACGCATAGAAATGATAATGCTCGCGATCAGAGGCGTTTTTGAGTGAGAAAGACTGGGAAGATACAGGAAAGATCCTTGATGCACAGAGGTTAGATTCTGTGGAGGAGCTAATCAGGGGTCCACAATCACAGTACTATAGTAAGAGCCCACCCAGCAGAGTAAACGGAGTAAAATAAATGAAGCAGATTTTCAGAGGCCCTCCTCACAAACACGATCAGGGGAAAGACAGAACTCAAACCGCCACAGCAAACTCCCATCATCCCGTAGCAGGGCTTGACGGCGGGTAAAGAGAGAGGTCCCGCAGATTGGGGTTACCTGTACCCCTGTGTCCTGCCGCGGGGGGTGGCGTCCTGCCGGAGAAGCTGATGGAGCGGTGGACTCTTTCGCCCTGAGGCCTCTCCTCCCTCTGTCCCCCTTCGCTCCGTCTCCTCTCAACCCTCCACCTCCCCTCCTCCTCCGAGCTCGACTCGGGCTCCTCGGAAGCCCGCAAGCGCTCGCTCACACTCCGCCTCACTCTGCGATCGCCGTGGTGATCCCTGTCAGCCCTGCCTTCTTCCTCTCTGCCCCTCCTGTTTCCATGGCTACCTCCCTCCCACTCCCCCTGGTCTCTGCGGTCTTGGCTGGACCGGCCGTTTCTGTAATCACCCCGATGGGAAACCCGGTCTTCTCGGATATTTGGGTTTTCCCGGTAGCTTGCCCTGTGCCCGCTCTGCGTGTTCTGGTTACCATATGCCCTACGGCCATCTCTGCCCGAATCCCTCCTCCTGTCGCTGAAGTCTCCATGGGAACTACGCCTCACGGGCACGTTCCTTAGCAACACATCACTCAGGTGATGACGGCTACTGCCTGATCCAACTGTCTGCGCATCGCGGTTACCTTGGCTGCCCCTTTGTGGAGCCTGCCTGAAATCACCATAGCAACTGCGCCTTGCTGCCACTCCCCTATCTGAAAAATTGTTCTGGTAGCTGCTCCCTGGAGAAGTTCCACTCCGGCTGTCACCATGGTAACTGCTGTAGCGCCTCCTGTCGTCTTGGAAGTGGACATGCCGACGCCTGGACTGTCCGCCCTCCGTGTAAGTCCGACTGTAGACCCGGTCTTGAGACCTTGCGTCACGGCTATGATAGTCTTCCTCCTCCCACCTCCGATCTCCATGGTAGCTGTTGCTATGCCACCTCTCAACCCTGTTCCCATTCCTCCTTGATGCCACCACCCTCTCCCTCTCTTCCCAGCCCTCCCCCACTCTTTCCCCCTCTCTAACACTACTGGAGATACTGTGGCGGTTCCCTCCCTGAGTGTGGCGGTCAAGCCCCTGGTGACCAGAGGGGGCAGTGTTGAGTCGTTTCTGCAGCCTGTGGGCTGGCAGGGAAGGGGCGCTGAGGAATACCTCATCTTCAACATTATAGGAAGGACCTAAAGACTCCTGAAGAAGGTTTCGGATTAGTCTCAGGGCATCGGTCTGTCTGGAACCATGCTGGGGGGCGCTGTTGTTCTGGAGGACCGGGCTTGAGGGTTCAGAGGGGGGATCCGCGGAGTCAGAGTCAGTGTGAGACCCGTGCGAGCGCCCCCTGGTGGCAGAAGGGAGCCGAGTTTCTCCCTCACTGACGCTGGAGTCAGGGCTGGGGCTGGGGCTGGGGCGGGGGCGAACAGGCCGGCGCGGACGAGACCGCTCGGGTACACTGGCACGCTCTTTAAACAGGCCCAACATGCAAACACAAAGCAGGGAGGGAGCGGGGTGGTGAGGGGGGGTTAGTGGTATCAGGCAGGTGCAGTCAACAATGTTTACCAAGGAGAGGCTACAGGTGAAAACAGGTGAGAGGTGCCACAGTGGGATTATGAAAGCTCATTCAACACATTACAAGACAACGGACAAGAAATTACATCATCTGACTGGTGAGGCATTAACTGTAATCTTAAACAGACATCAAAACATGCATGACTGAGAATAGGACTAAGCACTAAGAAACCAGTGTAAAAAAGGTGACGTCATTACTGCTACAATGTTTCCATCATCTATCTGTGACATGTGCTCATGTGGGCAAAGGTGTCATAACTAGGTTATGACCACATGCAGATCAATTCGAAAGACCTAAATAAGTCAGATGGAACCGGATGGGTGGGCTAGCAGGCAGAACAGCGTGGTGAAAACAGCAGGGTCTACAGAGCGCCGTTTGTCTGCCCAGGGTGTGCGGGGGGTTTTTGGTAGGAATATGTAGGCGAGGTGCAGGGTCTGGAGGGGCGTTAGTCAGCATAGGGGACAAGGGAGGCGAGGGCCATGCAGCTGTTAGCGCAGTTAGCGTGGGCTAGCGAAGTCGTGGGCTAGCGGGGTCACAGCCTAGCGGGGTCGAGCAATCCAAAGCAAAGCCTGGCCTAAACGCACTCGCCCCCTTCCACAATTACACACCGCCAGCATGATCACTGCTGTCCAATCAGCCTTCACTACACACCACTGCGTACTCCGCACCAGCACCAATCACTGTGCTCATGTTTATCAAGTGATCAGCACCACCAAAACCTTTATTCAGTGATCTCACCATCAAAGAAAGCCTCCATAATCAAGGGTTGCTTTTCAATTCCTTGTGACAACTGTCTTGAGATTATTGGGTTTATTACATTGCTGATCATAATCATATCCTTTCAATACATTTATTCTTTCCCCCACAGAATATGATTACATTTGCTCTTCTCACTCAAGAATATTACCATTTCTGATTTGCATTTCAAAAGCACGATAATCAATTGTTTCTTCATCCCTGGAATTAATATTTTAAAGTCGACATGTATTCATGCTAAATATCAATATTGCTGCATTGAACATGTAAATATGCAGGTTATGTTGACTGTAATGCTGTCTACAGCATAAAGATTCAATTAATTTGTCATATCAGAAGCTGTGAGTGCCTGCCACTGAATCAGTTTATTATGGAGGGACATAGTAGAAATGTCACTTGCAGTAGGTGTGTTTCAATGTCGGTCCAAAAGCGACATGCCCTGTGCTGTAATGGATTGTCGTTAAACGATGCAGACAGGAATGTCCAAGTTTTTAATATTTAGCCAATGACTGCTTAATTATTATTATATATATTATTATAGTTTTTTAAGATTTCTAATCTTAATCTGAGAGACGTTGTCAGGCACATAGGTTCACTGCAGAACGGGTCATTTGACCTGGATATCATTGCTACCAGATCACAGTACAAAGCAAGCGGATCCCCAAGGATCGATCACCAGAACATCACACAGAGGACAGATCTGCCAAAGAGAGGAAGCACACTTTAACCATGTTTAATGCAGGCCAGGCCAGCAGCTATTTCCTGGAGAAAGGAGGCTACATGTTTCAAGCCTATGACCTTCTGCCAATTTAAATACATCTGGTATTTTTGTTTCACAGCCTTGTGCCTCTAAACCATAACTTCAGCGCCAGTGCCAATGTCAAAGCTGAGGCTGAAGGCAGAGGACTGCTTGGAAAAGCGAAAGTGAGAATTGGCCTCTCGGCTTTCGACCCTCGGCCGACTTCTACAGACGAGATGGAGATAGCTACAGCTCCGGCCCGGGAAGGGTGTGTGACGCTCGCTCTGATGTGATAAATCAGTCCCCTGTGATTGCATCGGCTTAGCCAGAATTACAAACCACAACATCACAAGCGGAAAGAGATGAGCTCCACTGATCCTGTACACATCAGCACTTCACGGCAAAGCCAGTCAACCCCAGCCAGCACGTGTACAGCCATACGTGACCGAGACAGAGAAAGCAAGAGACGGAAAGAGAGAGACGGGGATACAGAAAGACAGAGAGACAGAGAGACAGAAAGAGAGAGACAGGGAGGGAGAGAGAGAGAGACAGAGAGACACAGGGAGAGAGAGAGAGAGAGAGAGAGAGAGAGAGAGAGAGAGAGAGGGAGAGAGAGAGAGAGAGAGAGAGAGAGAGAGTGAGAGAGAGAGAGTGTAGCGGCACACTCACACTCCCCTGATGGACTGCCTGGCTAACTGACTGACTGATAGTTGGGCAATTAATGGCACCCCAGGTAACCAACAACGTGCAGTATATCTAACCAGAGCATACAGTGCTTCCAGGAACATATCGAAAGTCATTTGAAAATAAACCAAGTAAACGGAAACTTTTCAGCTGTACATACAGTGGGTGCTATATAAATAGTCCCCAAATTCCCCCAAAATGAATGTGGTACACTGGCAGTTGAATGCGTGAGAGGCCAGTGTAGGCCATACCTTCTCTCAGAAAAATGTCATTGACGTCTCCATGGCAACCGCTGTCAAGCCTCTGTCTCCTGCTATCCATCTCCTCCTCTTCCTGTAAGCGTTTGGCCATTTCCTGGGGAGAGAACATATCAACATATAATCATGAGATGAATTCTCACATGACTGAAATGCAGAGCCATTCCTTGTTTGTGTTGTGCACTTCTTCCCTGCTGTAACACATTAGCTCTGCCCACAGGACATCTAATGGAAAATAAATGACTGGCTAGCTCGTTTGAATCTGCATATAAAACATGCATCAGAACGCAGAACTCACCAGAGATCAGTGGAAAACCTAATAAACTGCAATATCATGCAGTTATAATTGACAGTATTCAGCACGATCATACACTTCTGTAGAAGAATGATTTTCGAGATTGGTTTGCAATCAGTTTAAGTTACTTGTTATGGAAGTGAAAACTTACAAGCATGGCAACAGCTAATATAAGGGAGTCCGTAGGGGGAACAGGCCTTTTCTCTGAAAGTAAACCTTACAACAGGAAATAAAGATGTGATTTTTAGTCACCTGTGCTCTCATGCACAACCTACACAGTGGAAAGGGAAACCTGTAGAAATGGTTTATTTTATCTGAAGTCTGCGACGAGATTATTTTTAACTGAACCTTCATACTGGTGGGCGTAACAATCACTACTGGTAGTTCTAGAGCACTAACTAAAAATATTGGAAAAAAACAAAAAAACATTAATTGTATTCATTTCTAGACAGAAAAACAGCAGGATAACATCAGGAAACTGAAAACTAATACTTCAGTCTAACAAGCCACTGGACAACTCCTACTGAGCCTATTATGACAGGTCTCTCAGCGAAATTAAACAGCCTTTTCACAGCAAGGTCAACCTCACTTGTTCAACAAAGAGTGGCTATGAAACAGCTCATTTCACATGCATTGCAGCACACAAACGAAGGGTTCCCTTAAAATAACGCACGTTTCACATGAACAGAGAACACATTCACACATCGTTGCCGAAAATGCACACTGACATCGCAAAAACACACAAGAAACACTGCGGTAAACAAGAAAAGGAAGTCAGCAGTGTTAGTCTGCAGATCAGCACTAAAAAAATTTGAATTCGTGTCCCAGTACAGATGGCAGGAAACCATACCGCCCTGTGCGCACTCACTCACACACTCACACACTCACACACTCACACACTCACACACTCATTCACACTCATTCACACTCACACACAGTGTGTGGCTAGCTCAGCCCCTCAGGCTGGTGACTGGAGTTTCCACAGTGCACATCAAAGGTCTGTGGCAGGGCCCTGTACCTATGCCTCACACACATTCACAAATACCCACACACACAGACACACAGACACACATACACATATATACACACGCGCACACACATATATACACACGCGCACACACATATATACACACGCACACACACATATATACACACGCACACACACACACACATATACACACGCACACACACACATATACACACATATATACACACGCACACACACACATATACACACATATATACACACGCACACACACACATATACACATATATACACACACGCACACACACACATATACACATATATACGCACACACACATATATTCACTCACTCACTCACTCACACACACAAATACCCACACACCCATACACACACACTTGCACACACGTACACTCTCGTACACAGAAGACATAGAAACAAGCAAACACAAACAAGACAAGGACAAACAGGGGCACGCACACACACACAGACACGCACACACACATATATATACACACACACACACACACACACACACAGAGGGGTTAAAGCATCTCTCGCAGACATTAGCAGTTTCCGTCCGAGGGCAGTAGCGGGCAAACATGGCCCCCTTCAGTTTCCACTGTGCCCTAAAATCAAACCCCTCCTGCACATGACCCGGGCCTGTCATCAGAGTAACCAGGGCAACGGGCCGGGCCCGCTGGCCTGGTACTGTGACCTCAGAGCCCCCTAATCTATAAACCCAAACAGCCCATTTACACACGTTTTCGGCCCTGCTTTAACACAAGCTATCCCGTTACACATGCTCCGGTTCAGAGTCTCTGAATGACTCAATTCACATTTATTTGTATAGTGCTTTTTACAGAAGGCTGGCACAAAGATGCTTTACAGAGTAGCAGAAGAGCAAACACCAGACCTAAAACCCGAAAATAGCAAGTGAGGAAAAAAAACTCGAGTGAGGAGAAAAGCCCTCAGGCAGTGGGGGAAAAAAACAACCCAACGGGTAGACATCTCTGGAGGAACCCAGCAATAGAGGGGGAGTCCATCCTCTGCTGGCCAGCAATGTGTAATGGTAGATGGATAACAGAAATGTGTTGAGAATTCCATTATAAAAACAATGTGTTGGCCGGGTTAGAGTTTAGCAGTATATCTTACTGGGAAAGGAAGAAGTCTTGATCATGTGAAAATAGTACACAGTTTACAGAGGTATGGTGATGCATGTGCAGCACTAGAACTTTCCAGTTGAACAAATGGCCATTTACAGTTGACTTGAAGTTGCCCGTTTTGAAGAGTGAAGAGGAACTTGGCTGCATATACACGCCACCGCCACAAGGTGGCAGTACAGCTCAAATAAAACAGCGCAGTGACAGGTGCCTGACATCACAGCTGAAAGACAAGCCGTAGCCAGGGGCTCCAGACAAAGCAGAGAGAAACGAAGGCATTGACATCGTTTCTCATTTCAGCCCCATTATTTCAGGTGTAACACGACTCGTCCTGGCCAACTGAAAAGAATCAACAGGAGGGCAGTTTGAGAGCGACAGCGCGAATCGGGTGCCACAAAGAACCTAATTTATTGACAAAAGTGACAAAAAAAGTTTGAGAAACGGGCAGCGTTAAAACGGTTTCCATTAAAGGAGGAGGTCTTTTTAAAACACAACCTCCTTCGGTGTCGGCTGCCAGGTTTAAATTATTCAAACGGCACTGACTTTCCAACTGACATCACGGCTGCACTGCCGCCCATCCTGGGCCAAGCAGAACAGAGCCCAGAACAGTGCA
The DNA here is from genome assembly GCF_963514075.1 of Conger conger. NCBI lineage: Eukaryota > Metazoa > Chordata > Actinopteri > Anguilliformes > Congridae > Conger > Conger conger. Next base: position 21,011,103 of record NC_083773.1, on the reverse strand, counting down.
CTGAAGGCCAAGCAAAACCACACAAAATTATGTGCAGAAAACGTTTCAATTAAAACTTCAAGACACTTTCAGAACCCAAGTCTGAGTCTTTGGATTGCAATTGTTTTAATTCATGTTTATTACTACTTGTGTTTGCTGATTATTGTCTTACCTAATGTTAGTCTTATTTTTGTGGTAACTGGGCAGCATTGTAAATAAGGGGCTCAATGCTTCTTTGATGTTTAAATGAAGCATTGGTGCAGTGACTCTACAGTGAGAGGCTGCTTTAGCACAGAGTGCAGTGACTCTGCAGTGAGAGGCTGCTTTAGTACAGAGAGTGCAGTGACTCTGCAGTGAGAGGCTGCTTTAGCACAGAGTGCAGTGACTCTACAGTGAGAGGCTGCTTTAGCACAGAGTGCAGTGACTCTACAGTGAGAGGCTGCTTTAGCACAGAGTGCAGTGACTCTACAGTGAGAGGCTGCTTTAGCACAGAGTGCAGTGACTCTGCAGTGAGTGGCTGCTTTAGCACAGTGCCTGCGATGGAACCTGCGATGGAACCTGCGATGGAACCTGCGATGGCTCTGAAATGGGCAGCTCACACTGCTGAAACAGTCTAACATGGTTTTCCTAGCATGTTAAATCTCTGGTCTGAACTGGGCTTTAAACAGTCACGGGTTCAGAGCAGTGCTAGATTTACATTGACATTTATTTGACAATAATAAAATATACATGCATGACAGCATTCAAACAGGCCTTACGTACATTAAAGACTGTAGAGAATAAAATGTAGAATAAAGCTTATTTTTAATGTGATTCTCTAAAAGCAGGAGTCAGGCAAGACTGGAAAAAAACAGTAGGACAAAAAAAAATGTATATAATAGGTAAGAAATAACAGACTTTTACAATAAGCAAAAAATAAGTATCTCTTGAAACCACACTTAAAACTCCTCCCTAACTGAAACTGAGGGATACTGGAAGTTCATTTCCAAAGAACTGCAGCAATATATAAAAAAAAGTGGCTTTTTGCCAATGTTAAATCTACAAGGAATAAAATTAGTCAAGCTACCGCGAGTAGCCAGGTCTGTGTCGCCCAGCCATGACTCAAATGTCCCAGCTTTCAATTCCAAAAATGGAGAGGGGGGGGGTAATTTTAGTTTTAAAATGACAGAACTCAGAAACTCCTTAGAATGGTTCCATGGCCTAAACATAACCCAAGTGTGTTTGGCAGAACTGATTTTAGGAGAATTATTTCACAAGCTTGATTATAGTTGGAAGCGAACGGGAATTTCGCAGGAACGCTCTCCAAAAAGCCGGGCAGAAAATGAGATGCGTCTCTCCGGGCGGTCCAGCGTTGGATTAGGAGTATAATGCGCATGAGCTGGGGCTGTGTGCGAGACCACTGCAGTGCCTGGCCATGCCCAGCGCGCCAGGACAGAGGAAGATGCTGACACAGGAAGAGGCTAAAGCCCTGCAGTGCTGTGGTGGACCTGGCAGCTCATCCACGCCCAGTCCTGGCCCTCTGGAGGGCAGGTCTGGACCCAGGGTAAGGCCGGCTGGGTGGGGGCCCTGTCCCAGCAGTACTGGGCCTGAAATGATGCCCCTGTCGCGCAGTAACATATCTAATTAATGTGGTTATACTGACTTTTTGGCAGTGGTTCACCCTATAGCAGCATGCTTGTACAGCCTATTACAGGAGTAAGAAAATTTTTAACCGGTTAATCGATTACATTTTGCCAGTTAACCAAACCATAAAAATACTCAAAATACCCATCCCTAACGCATGCACGTGCACACACACACAGAGACACACACACAGACACACACACAGACACACACACACACACACACACACACACACACACACACACACACACACACACACACACACACACACACACACACAGGGGTTATACACAGGGGCGCAAACGGCCAAGCTTCCAGTAAGAAAGTAAAGCCACCATAACAGAAGGTGTGTGTGTGTGAATCTCTCTCCCAAAAACCACAGCCATCAGCAGAGTGTCAGACTCGGGAGAGATAATTTGGATTAGTCTGTTTCTGCATCAAGGGCACATTTGAGCACACCCAGCACAATCAGCCCATCAGCAAAAACAGCCTTTTCTCCAGCTCACTGAACACAGGGTGAACCAGCTCACTGAGCTGTATTTATAGGCTAATAATGCGCTACACCAGGAATCATCAAATCACAGCCCTCAAGGGCTGCTTTTCCACCCGCCCTTTACCTGGGAGTCCGGTGTGAAGACAGTCAGCAGCACTAATTGTTTGGTTAAATTACCCGGAAGAAAAGAACACTTTTGCTGGACTTGGATTTGAGGGCCCTATTTGAGGATCCCTGATGATCTGCATTCTCCACTCACTTTCAGGTCTCGCAGTCACTGATCCTGAATCAGGTAATTCCACCACGTCTTCCACCCACCAGGGGGAATGAGCTCTTTGAAACTGATCCAGGGTCAGGCTCGGAGAGGGGACGCATAACTCTCAGGTTCACCGCAAGGTCAACGCGAGCGGAGAGATCTTATTAAAAGTCAACACCATGTGGCCGCGTGTCAACACCAGGTGCCCGTCGGTACGAACCAATCAGCGAGCGTAATCTGTTTATGGCCCGAACACCTGCCAAGGACGACCGAGGACCATTCAATCATCGCCTTTTGGGAAAATCATACGGGAGCTATTTTCATGCCATACCCTTCCCCCGCCAGGAAGAGAAGCACAAAGACTGCAAGCAACAAGACCTTCAAATTCACACAGCTGGCTGAGGCCTGTTAGCTTTGGGAGGGGGCACAGTCTCCAGTTACCCACATACCAATATCTCCATTAGCCCACAAATCATCCTATAGCACTTTGAGTCATGACTTTTATTACTTGAATGGTAAATTTATATATGGCATTTATATAGCGCCTTTATCCAAAGCGCTGTACAATTGATGCTTCTCATTCACCCATTCATACACACACTCACACACCGACGGTGATTGGCTGCCATGCAGGGCGCCGACCAGCTCGTCAGGAGCATTTGGGGGTTAGGTGTCTTGCTCAGGGACACTTCGACACAGCATTTGGGGGTTAGGTGTCTTGCTCAGGGACACTTCGACACAGCCCGGGCGGGGGATCGAACCGGCAACCCTCTGACTGCCAGACGACTGCTCTTACTGCCTGAGCCATGTCGAACCTGATATTACAGCAATCAGGTTCACATACATTTAGACATTAAAATGATTGAATGTCTTGAAATATTAAATATATTGAATATATTGCATATATTGAAACCCAGACAGAGAGTGTTGGGTTTAACTCAAGTGGCCAAGTAGAGGTCATTCAGACCCTTTTCAATGTGAAGTCACATGGCGGCGTTGGTAAACTTGACTTCCCGGGCTACAAAGCGTTTTTCACAAACCCATGGATAGTCAGAGGATGACATGACAGGCAACTTGGTCCACATTGTTCAACTGTTTGCGGACTGAGACCCCCGTTAGCCCCCCCAGGACTGAGACCCCTGTTAACCCCCCCCCCCAGGACAGAGACCCCCATAACCCCCCCCCCAGAAGCCGGCTCCATGCTGACGATACACAGACCTGCAGCCTAAACCAACGCTCCACACGCACCCCGGAGACACACACCTCATCGCCCTGGTAACACCCGTCAGCGATAGGAAGGGGGGGGGGGGGGGGCATTGAGGAAAGGGAGAGAGGGGGAGAGAGGGGGCATGTGAGAGGAAGAGAGAGAAAGAAAGAGGCAGAGAGAGAGACACAGCGAGAAAGAGAGCAAGAGAGAGAATGTGAGGAAAAGAGAACATGTGAGAACAGGTCCTCCAGGGACAGGGGCTCTGCACAGGCACAGCTCCTGTAAAAGGACCTTTTCTTTCTTTCATTAACGGCCCTCGCTTTCCTCCTTTCACCCCTTCTTTAATCAGTCTGCTTTTCTTCTTCAGACCACTGGCGCTCAATCAGGCGGCTGCATCAGCCTGAATCAGCTTTGAGGCGAAGCGCCCCCTGTGTTCAGGCAGAGCGTAGCAGCCTGTGGGGCGACGGGAGCCAGAGCTCTGCAGGCTCATTGCCCGCACATGCCCGCAGTATCGCTCGGACTCCACACACCCAAACACCAGCGCCTGGTCTCTGCAGCACTCTCTGTGGGCACTGTAGACCAGCTCAGGGAGGGTGTGAGAATCTCTGCTCTGAGGGGAAAGGGCCCCTCCCTCTGTGCTCCATCTCTGCGCCCGTTCTTTACGCCGCGACCCCTGACCCGGTCTGGAGACACTTACAGCTGTAATTGCCCGGGCTGGTAATGGAGAGAAACGGTCTCAGGGCAGCTGGCCCCCGACTGGCCCGTAATGGGAGGCAGCAGGGCGGGCGTATCCGGCGGCGGTTTGGGGTGCTGTTATGGCAGAGCTCCAGGGCTTCGGGGGAGAGTTTGGTGCAGTGCAGCAAGAGTGAACCTCCAGGGTTAACGGTGAATGAACCAGCGTGGTTTTACACAGGCTCTAGTGTTAAACCAGGTCAGAACCAGGTGGGCCATTAAAACCAGGTCAGAGGTTTCAAGGTTTGAAGTGCTGCTTGCACAACGCCTTAGTCATAATCAGTAGGCCAGGGCTGGCCAGGAGTTCTACTGTCCTGTATGTTTTCACTCCAACCGTAAAAAAGCACACCTTATTCAACAGCAAGAGCAGGGCTGCCCAACCCTGTTCCTAAAGATCTAAGGTCCTGTAGGTTTTCACTTCAACCCTAACAAAAGAACACCTCGCTTAACAGCTAGAGATCTCGTTGAGTTGAAATTAGACAAAACAAGTGTGCCATCTTCAGGTAGAAATGAAAACCTACAGAAACAGCCCTGGTGTAGTGCAACTGCGCTGGTTAATCAGTGTTAAATAACCACAGGAGGAAGCGGGTAACCACGCAGGAAGTACCTCGTCCTCTTCCTCCCGCCTCCGAGCATCCTCTGCACATCTCTGGAGCTCCTCCTGAATCATGCGGGCGTACTCCGAGTCCCGCTCCTCTCTGGAGAGGAAAGATAAAAAAGAAAAGTGGCTCCTTCCTACACTCCTGACTCATGGAATACTCAGGGGCACCTCAACATGCCCTGGAAATTAAATTATAGGCAGGAAACTTCAGATTTGTGTTTGCCATGAGCCTAGAATACCTCAGTTAATAATACTTCACGCACTTGGAAATAAATCAGCACACTGGAGACCTCCCAACCACAGATGCCTGATGTCTCTATATCACAAAAGTTCAGAGTGATTTGAAAAGACACACTTTAATTTGTCCTTTGTTTTCCTGTGTTTCCTAGAACCCCATTTTTAACCATTTCATTATGGTATCACTGTTTAACCCTTTACAAATACATATATATACAATTTACAAATGAAGTGAATTTAAAAATGTTTTGTTTGTGAGGAGCATGTTTGGTTTATGAGGAGGAGTGTGTTTTGTTTGTGAAGAGTTTGTTTTGTTTGTGAGGAGGACTGTGTTTTGTTTGTGAAGAGATTGTTTTGTTTGTGAGGAGTGTGTTTTGTTTGAGAGGAGTTTGTTTTGTTTGTGAAGAGTTTGTTTTGTTTGAGAGGAGTGTGCTTTGTTTGTGAAGAGTGTGTTTTGTTTGAGAGGAGTTAACGTGAGATGCCTGCAGTGGGACACTCAGAGGGCGGTCCTTACATCTGCCGTGCGATCCTATTGGCTCGCAGCTCCTCCTCGTCCTGCAGCTGTTTGGCCATGCGGATGTCATTCTGCACCAGCTGGCTCTTCTGGACGTTGGAGCTGTAGAACTGCTCAACTGGAGAGGGAGGGAGAGGGAGGGGGAGAGAGGGGGGGGCAGAGACCTTCACACCCCCGACTGACACAGCAGACTGTATATTTAAGAGTGGAGAACAGAGGAAGGTCTAGAAGAGGTGCAGAAGAGCTGGTTGGCGAAGAAGGGGTTGGGGGGTAGTGGAGATGAGTAACTTACTCTCCTGCTCCTGTAGATTATAGGCCAAAGCTCCGTCCTCCAGAACAGCAAAGCCCTGACACACTGCAGGTAAAAGAGCGCAAGAGCACAGAGATCAGGGAACCTGCCTCAGACACACACCCATACCCACACACACACCCATACCCACATACACACCCATACCCACACACACACCCACACCCACACCCACACACACACCCACACCCACACACACACCCACACCCACACACACACCCATACCCACACACACACCCATACCCACACACACACCCATACCCACACACACACCCACACCCACACCCACACACATACAAACACCCATACCCACATACACACCCCGACACACACAGCTGTACTCAACCCACCCATTGACGATGTGACACACATCCTGACTGTGACAGGGACACAGAGACCTCCCAACACACCACAAACCACAAGCCACAAATCAAGTCGTTTGGCCATTCCATTAAGGAATTACAGAAGCACATCACACTAGAAAAGCAAACATAACTACAGCAGCAGAAAGACAAAGTCCACAAGATAAAGGCGTATTTCGTGGCTCATTGTTTTAGCGATGATTAGCTACAGTCTGCAGCACCCTGCAGGAGAGTGGTAGAACCAGAAGGGGCACATTGCAGAAAGCTCCTGATTAAAAGGGCACGGCCTTCAAGCGCTCGTAGGCCAGGGGCGGGGCCTCGCTGAAAGCTGAACCTGGTGTTTTCAGCAGGGACAATACCTTCCACACCGCGACAGGACTCAGGACCACAGCTCAGATCAGCAGGTGAAGCAAGGGGCTGTGCTTCGGTCAGACAGCCATGCCCTGAGACTGGCACAAAACCAGGAGGCATCTCCTCTCCCTGTCCACAACACAGGCTGTGCAAATGTGAACACACACACACACACACAGACACACAGACACACAGACACACACACACACACACAGAGACACCTCTACACACACACACACACACACACACACAGACACCTCTACACACACTCCACCTCACAGGGAGGGCACAGGAACACACACACATACACACACAAAAACACAGTTCTGCTTTGGGAGGGCTACTCCCACTCCCCGGCCCTGAGGACACACCACAGGGACTACAACAAACAGGAAGTTGTTAGCTGCCAACTGGGTCATTACAGAAGGGGGAGGCAGGGCAGGAGGCCCAGTCCCTCCCCAGCCCATTTCCTGAGAGACACTGTGTGTGAAACAGCACAGCCTCCACATATGCATTCTTCACTGTGCGCAAGGCAAAAAAAAAGATCTCTCTCTCTCTCTCTCTCTCTCATTTCCACATAGATGCAGCTCAACACAATGCAACACACAAACACATTGGGAATACTGGTCCACAGGCTAAGGCTTTTTCATGAAGGAACGCTAATGAAAACATACACACACCGAACACTGTAAGGTAACAGGAGAAGAACTATAAGGGCCTTTTCAAAGGAGCGGTCGATGTTCTCCTAATAAAGCAATTCTCAACATGAGCATGCCAGGTCATGGAACAGAAGCACATACTCTGGGGTTTTTCAAGACCAGGCTTGATAGAGCACTGGATACCATCCAGTTGCAGGTAGTAGGTAAGCAGTGAGCACTGGGCACCTTTTACTGGCAGGGAATGGCAATCATTGCTGGGCTGAAAGGCATGTTCCCACCATTATGCTATTTTGTTGCATTAATATAATCTCATGCAACGCAGCACTTCAGGGAAGAGGGAAAATGCTTCAGCAGGCACTGACTGCAGTGAGCTCATACAGTGAGTGACATGACGAGGACCTGAACCCCTGCCCAAACAGGGGATCATATGTGGAGGGAGGGAGAGGGGGAGAGGGAGAGAGAGGGAGAGACAGAGAGGGGGAGAGAGAGACGGAGAGCGAGAGATAGAGAGAGAGGGGGGGAGAGATAGGGAGAGAGAGATGGCGAGTGAGAGACAGAGAGAGAGAGAGAGAGAGAGAGAGAGAGAGAGAGAGAGAGAGAGAGAGAGAGAGAGAGACAGAGAGAGAGAGGGAGAGGGGGGGGCTTCACCACACATCTCGTAGTCACACTTATTTTCCCAACACTCTGGTTGCTAGATGATATCTGAGCTCCAGTCTGAGACGCGCTGGTATTCCCACACAGACGTGCCAGGACTGAGCGGCAGCCTGCGGGGAGCACATCACGCCGTGGAAAAGGCCCTGCTCCAGGGACCGGAGCCAAGAGCTGCAACTCCAACCCTGAGGAAGCCCGCAAAAACAGGTTTCCAGCAGTTCTCAAACCAACATCACACAACACAGGGGAGAGACGCTAAACGGGGTAAATCCAGGCTACAACTCAAATGTAAACAAGCCTTAGGATCCAGAGGAGAAACAGCCGCTCCGGGAACAGGGTCAGGAGTGTGGTCCTAAACGCCCCAGAAACGCTTTTGGATTCAAATAACTTCCAAGCTTTACTGAGCTGGTCTTGTGCACGGGAACCTTTGAAGAGCTCTTAAAAAGAGCAAACCCCACCTTCTGGTCCTCATTGTTGGCTCCATTTCACCAGGCACAGAAAGCACAGAAAAGTATTTGAGTCAAAAACAATTTCGTATTTGACCAAGGTCTGAAACTCACACCTGTCAGCCATAACACACTGTGGTGTGGTTGAGAGGGTTTGGATTAGGGTATAATTCAGGACTAAGACCTTACATTTACAGACAGAACCCGGCAGAACTCTCTCCGTGCCTACTGCAAACGAGTAACAGAACAGAAATGTGACCCGAACCGTCATTCATTTGTTCCTACGACGTGCAGCAGAGGTGAAGTGTAACCATATCCTCTCTTTCACAGCTACGGGTGAGCTCTTGTGCAGGCTGCTGGAGCCTCTCTCATAATGAGTAACAGGACATGTGGTGTTATCCACTTCACTGAAACCCACTCTGATCCATCACCCTGCCACCTCTCCCCAGGTCCCAACGTGAGGGAGTGTCACCCCTCTCCTGTCCTCACAGTGACGTCAGCCCTGCTGGAGGACAGTGTCGTCTGACGCGCACACGCACACTCACACTCACACTCACACTCACACTCACACTCACACTCACACTCACACTCACACTCACACTCACACTCACACTCACACGCTCACGCTCACGCTCACGCTCACGCTCACGCTCACACTCACGCTCACACTCACACTCACAGACACTCACAGACACAGGCATGCACACACACATAGACACTCACACTCACACGCTCATGCTCACACGCTCGCTCACATGCACACACTCACACACACACACACACACAAACAAACACAAACAGGCATGCACACACACATAAGACACAAGCCCTCTCACTCTCACACACACACACACACACACACACACACAGACATGTGCACACGCATACACACATGCAGACAGACGCACGCACACACAGGCTTGCACTTCCGCAAACTATCAATAGCAGGGATCAGATATCAGTGAAGAGATTGCAGAAGACAGCAGTGGGCACACCCTACCCGCAGGAGAGACAGGCTGATACCTGGGAGAGTGAGCCAAAGGTCGTGTGGAGACTGAGCCTGTGCTTGGGTTCCAGGCCCAGGGTCAGGCTACAGCTACGGCTACACTGTGCAACCAAACAGCCTGTAGCCTAGCGGCTACATACCTGTAGCGCTGCAGTGGCTAATGTGCCTGTAGCCTATTGGCTAAGGTGCTTGACTGGGTCCTCGAAGGTTGGTGGGTCAAACCCGAGCCACAATAAGATCAGTTGAGCTGTTGGCCCCTTGAGCATGCCAGCAAGGCCCTTTACGCCACATTGCTCCAGGGGGGATTGGCCCCAGCCTCGTCTAATCAACTCAGTCACTAAGTGAAGCGTTGGCTAAATAACCGTAATGCAAAGACCCCACAGGACAGTAATGTGCAGCTGGTCTTCAAACACAACCTCATCCACCTCCAAACATCTCAGAACATACACCCTGGTGCGTTATAGACAGAACCCCCCAGGTGTGTAGCTTGAATTGCACAGATATCAGAGTGGTCTGGGTTAATAAGTCAGTGTACGATACGCCAACCCAGGGAAGAGTTCCAAGGTTCAAGCTCTCAGTTCAACAGCCATAGCACTCAGGAAGGGCAGTCTCCATGGCGATGTGAAAAGCAGTTAGAGTTGGGTTATAAAAACAGGACTGTTGACTGTACTCGAGCTCCCTCCCCCACCCTCAGGACTGAATCCCTTTTGCGCTGACCTGGGGTTCCAAAGCAAGGCGTCTGGTCATGAATCATCTCTTTTTTTTTGGGGGTGAAGCTGACCTTTACCCCACAACCCCGCACCTCCCCAAAGGGTCTCCCAGCTGAACGCTGGTGCCTGTAGCCACGCCGAAAAAACACCCCCCCCACCTCCGCTTCCACAGAAGTCCCACTGACACCCCCTCGGGTCCCTGAGCACAGGACAGGGGGGTGGAGGGGGTACGGAATGCCTTCCAGATGTGCGCAGATGTTGGGCACAATCCAGCATGGGGGGGGGGGGGGGCAGGAAGGCACAGGAGAGGGAGAGGAACACACTCCTGTTGAGCACGACAACGAAAGGCAAGACAGACGGTAGCTAAGTGCCAAGGGTAGACCCTCCACACACGCACAAGACACAAAACAGACACACACACACACACACACACACACACACAAGACACAAAACAGACACACACACACACACAAGACACAAAACAGACACACACACACACACACACACACACGACACAAAACAGACACACACACACACACACACACACGACACAAAACAGACACACACACACACGACACAAAACAGACACACACACATAGACACACATAGACACACACACCAGACACAAATCAGACACACACAGACACAGACTCTCCTCTCCAGAGCGTTCAGAATAAGCACTACGGGGGGGGTGAGGGAGAGAGAGCAGGCTGACAGCACTGACGATCTCTGATACAGTAGCTGCCCCAGCCGTTCGGGAGCGAGTCAGGCTGGAATGCGGGTTTTCCTATTTGTTTTCCCAGCATCCCCCAGCGGAGGGTCACATACCCGCTGCAGGGGTGGGCATTCCGGTGCTCTGATGTGGCCGGGGGGGCGAGGTGCCAGGAGGGAGGGCTGGAGGTTTGGGCGGGAGGTTCCCGTCCGGCTGCATGTGTGGCACAGCCGTGTGCTCTGCAGGCAGCGTTTCATCATCACCCCCCTGGACCTTCAGTAAAACTACTGAGCACTGAGCACTTCCCATCAAACCATTAACGTCAACCAGTAAAACCGCTTTTGAAGTAGCAGCACGTGTGAGCGTAGGTTTGAGCACGTTTGTGTGCGGGGGTGTGCGCGCGTGTGTGCTAGTAAATGTGCATCACACTGCATCACAGTGTAACGGCTGGCAAAGAAAGCAGTGCAGTTAGCTCTGTGTGTGTTCCTCGCAGTGTGGGTCTGCAATCTGCGCAGTCAGCCAAACAAAACAGGAGACCAGTGAGGGGCAGAGACACCAACAGCCAACACAATTTTACAACCAACTGAAAATCCCTGATTCCACACAGCTACAGAGGAGAGAATCAAACAAACCTGTCCTCAACGTCACAGAAACACCTCCACCATGAAAACGCATCTGAATATCCACACACACTTTCCAGGACAATATGACGTCCAACTGTGCCTCTTCTCAGAGCCAGCCGCAAAAGGCAGTTTCCACCGTTAAAATACGCCACACGCAGTTTCCATTTGAATTTCCTCTAGAACAAATGGATGAATAAACAAACAAATAAATAAATGAAAACATTAAAAAAAAAGAAAAACACTGGACGTTTCTCTCCTAACCAAACACATCTCCCTTCACAGACCCAACGCGGGGACGTCTGTGCACACAGGCCTGGTTTTCGGTTTCCCACGGCCAGATGGGAGATGTCATGTCTTTGTGGCGCTCTGTAAACAGGGAAGGGTGCGGTTGGGTGGCTGTGCTCTCAATTAGAAGGTGGAGAACCGTGTTTTTCTCTAACGGTTATTCCTGCTGAAGTCTTCAGCCCAAACTTAAAAAGGGCAGTTCTCTGAAAAAACAATCACCTTAAAAGATCATTGTGGGGAGAAATTACATCTGCCTTTTAAAGGGGACCTGAAAGAAACCGCAGGAACGGTTGGAAATACGGAGAGGCACGAGGGCTTTAGGAGCTGGCTGGGTAAACGCTTCACACAGCCAGTACGGGCATCGTGCCTGGCTCTTATTTTCGAGCAGCAGTGCAGAGGGAAACATTTACTGGGGTTTTTGTTCCGCGACTGTAGCCCAGTGGGGCCGTGACTTCTGAACAGCCCGAAATATTGACATGGGCCAAGGCAAACGCTCACAAACACCCAGCGTCCTCAGACACAGCACGGCTTCCTGTGAGGAACAGCTAATGAAATTAAGACCAGTACACCGGCTACAATTAGACCCGCCGTCACGTGAAGGTCAACCTGGCGGGACAGTATGAGTGAGCTCACGGGGGGGGGGGGGTTTGGGGGGATCAGCCGGACGAGGGCCTGTCTGTCGCACTGGTAAGCCAATGGGGTCAGCCACCCCCTGCCGTGGACCGAAAGCAGCCAGGTAACCCCCCACCCCCTCTCAGGACCGAAGGGATCAGCTCAGATCCCTCACCGGGGGGGGGGGGGGGGGGGGGGGGGGGCGAGCTCCCTCACGTCATAAGGTTCAGAGGGCGAGAGGGAGAGGTCAGAGGTCACTGTGCAGCAGGGCAACGGATTCAACGTCTCCATTTCGGATCGCTGGACAACAATGCGGCCAAGGAGAACCAGGCGACTATAAAGCCGCTCCGCTTTGCGCTGTGGAATGGATATTTCAGGGTGCAGGAGACTAACTTACACTCTTTAGCTCCTGACTCAGTGGTAGTGTGTCTGACTGATGAGGCAACTGCTGCTGATTCAGAGTGTGCTGGCAAGAAAATGAGAAAGAATGAGTACAAAAAACAGGGCATTTCAGGACAACTGGCATTTATCAGAGAATATAATGAACATTTAGATTTAAAATGTTAAATGTAGCACCAAGGATGGCCAGCTTGGGCTATCCGCCATTTTGTTTTCCATAGTGTAGGTTATGGAAAAGGCACACCCTGAGGGAAAAGTAAGGTTTTAAAAAAAGGAAAAACCCTCATGCCATGAAAGAAAGCGAAAGGACTGGAACAGGGCAGAGGAGCCGTAATCTCCGGGACGGAAGGGCGTGTTTTCAGCCAGGCCGAGCAGGGATGGACAGATAAAACAGGAAAACCCCAAAGGCTCTGGCAAAGAGGCAGGCCCGTCTGAACAAACAGGAGACCGCAGAGAGGTCACAGGAGTGAGGAGGTCTGTGAATAACAGACCGCAGAGAGGTCACAGGAGTGAGGAGGTCTCGTCGCTTCTCAGGCTGGAGATGTGACTGAGAATCAGGGACGGAGGAAACGGGGAAACGTTTGAGTAATGCTGTGACTGTGTGTTTCCAGAGACCCTGAGGGAGAGAGGGAGGGAGAGAGAGGGAGAGGGAGAGAGAGGGAGAGAGGGAGAGTGTGTGCTTTGGGGATTTTGTTGACAAGGGTATATATTTGGTAGGGTATATATATTTGTCTGTATTTCTCCAGACAAACATCCCATCAGTGGGATTACTCTTACATTCCTTCCCAGAGTCCTTCACTTCCCTTCCCTTCCCTTCAGGCTACAGACACAGAACAGTCTGTCCTTTAAGACTCGGCACTGCTGATGTCACCATCGGCCAACGCACTGTCAGCCAGCCAAGGTGACGGGGCCATCTTTCACTGTCAAACTGACAAAGGACCAGCAGAGAATGAGGGGGGTCAAGGCCCCATTTAAAGGTTTTATCCACCCCCCTCCACACAGTCAAACCTTCTCCACCAAGCACTCTCTCTGTAAGGCTTTGACTAAATTTGGTTCCGTCAGCCCCAGCAGTAGGCGCTGATATAAATACCTCTCTGTGCCGGGGTGGGCTAAACTACAGACTACAGCTCAGTAAGGCTGCTGTGCTCAGTGTGTGTGTGTTCATCTGACTGTGTGTGTGTAAATATGTCTCTGTGAGCTAAACTACAGACTACAGCTGAGTAAGGCTGCTGTGCTCAGTGTGTGTGTGTTCATCTGACTGTGTGTGTGTAAATATGTCTCTGTGGGCTAAACTACAGACTACAGCTCAGGAAGGCTGCTGTGCTCAGTGTGTTCATCTGACTGTGTGTGTGTAAATATGTCTCTGTGGGCTAAACTACAGACTACAGCTCAGGAAGGCTGCTGTGCTCAGTGTGTTCATCTGACTGTGTGTGTGTAAATATGTCTCTATGGGCTAAACTACAGACTACAGCTTGGAGAGAGGGCAGTGTGGCACTAAGCTTTTGTGTGTGTGTGTGTGTCTGTGAGTGGGTGTGTGTGTGTGTGTGTGAGAGAGTGTATATGTGCGCGTGAGTGAGTGTGTGTGTGTGTGTGTGTGTGTGTGCGGATGCATGCGTGTGTGTGAGTGAGTGTGTGTGTGTGTATGTGTGCGTATGCATGTGTGTGTATGAGTGAGTGTGTGTATAAATGCTTGAGTGTGTGCTTATGCGCGTGTGTATCTGAGAGTGCGTGTTCTCTCCTGGGGGGGCAGGGGGATCTGTGTTGTAGGAGCATATCCAGCTGTTTCAGGGGATTCAGTGGAGGGCTGCCAGAAATAAAAACACGGAGAGATAAGGACGGAGGGTGGCGGGTCTGGAGGGAGAGAGCAAGGAATTGAGAGCAGAACCAGAGAGGTGCCAGGCAGCTGAAAAAAGAACCACAACCAGTTTTACACAACAGCCAGCGGCCAGCTGCAGCCCCAGCTAAAGCCCAGGAGGGTACAGTAGAGGAGGCCCTTGTCCGGGGACAGAGGGATGCCGTGACAGTAACCACCCGCCCCTCCCCAAGCCCTACCAAAAACCATGCCTGACCCCATTTCACATCTCTGGGGGGGGGGACGGCGAGACTAACAGGACGTAAAGGATCAACAGGGCCTTTGTCCCTTCACCATTGCCAATTAAAAAAGGCATGCAAATGCACTTCATACAGTCTGACTGTCTGCGGAGAGGGGAGAGGGAAAATCAACTGCCTGAGAGAGAGAGAGAGAGAGAGAGAGAGAGAGAGAGAGAGAGAGAAGGAGGGAAAGAGAGAGAGAGAGAGAGAGAGAGAACAAATAATGAAAAAGAGACTATAAAAGAGAATGAAAGAGAAGGAGAGAGAGATGCGAGTAGACCCATTATGTACCCATTGTAGCCAGATTACAGGCATAAACCCCATGTGACCAAAGCATTCTCTCCCATATCACATTACAGAAAGCCCACTGCAGACCACAGAGCCCTTCGATTCCTTATTAACCAGCTGGCCATGCAAAAAAAAAAAAAACCCACTGTTGCCGTGCCAACCAGTTTCACCTGATGACAATAAAGCGCCCCAGCTGTGGGAAGCTCTCCATTCATTTAGCGTTAGCGTTCAACCTGCACTGAAGCACTTCAAGCCAAGAACCTTGTGCAAAATGAGCAGCACCATACTGAGGAACACAACCTTCCACTAACAAGATTGCAGCCTTAAAACCAACTTTCCACCGACTGGATTGAACCCCAGGTTGATCCGGTTAAGGTCAATACCCAAGAGCAAGTGTTAGGTGCATATCCCAGATCCCAAGCTCGCCCCTCTGAAAACCTCCACCCAGGAATACCTGCTGCATGTCCCCAGTATCCTGGAAGACTTCACCTGCTCAGCCCCAGAGATAGATCACCGAGACGGTTTTCAACCATTTCAGATTCCCTGACTCAAAGGCATCCAGGAGACCCCAATGACAAGTTAAAAATTGTTGTACTTAAAAAAAGGTTTTATATTCTGAAATATTTCCCCAAATCTATATACACATAGTCTTTACATATCAAGTCTGGGTGGGGTACAGTACCTTGGAGCACATGTGGGCCCTGTATCACCGAGCAGGACTATGGAGTTAACTGCGCTGAGTAAAACACAGATAACTGCACAAGGTAAAACTCGAAATGGCCCTTTGGTACTTCAGTCCATGTTCCACATTTGGGAGGATTCCGGGTTTAACCCAGTGCAGTTATCCACCTAACTCAGTAATCCTGCTCTGTGGGTTTAACCCAGTGCAGTTGTCCAGCTAACTCAGTAATCCTGCTCTGTGGGTTTAACCCAGTGCAGTTATCCACCTAACTCAGTAATCCTGCTCTGTGGGTTTAACCCAGTGCAGTTATCCACCTAACTCAGTAATCCTGCTCTGTGGGTTTAACCCAGTGCAGTTGTCCAGCTAACTCAGTAATCCTGCTCTGTGGGTTTAACCCAGTGCAGTTGTCCAGCTAACTCAGTAATCCTGCTCTGTGGGTTTAACCCAGTGCAGTTGTCCAGCTAACTCAGTAATCCGACTCCATGACACAGGCCCCCGGAATGTTATCGCATTCCGAGGTCTTATCAGGAGCGTCTGAACCAAGCTGCCGGGCATCGAAGTGCGGGCGGGGTGGAGTCTCCATGACCTCCATCTCTACGCCCCAGCAACACAACACTGCCAAGCTGTGAGGCCTGGGGTCCAGCCTCACCCAAAGCCCCTCATTCAGCACTGCTGTACAGTATCATTTCATGCTCACAGGTGGTTCATTCCTGTAAAACAGCGCGACTCAAATCTAGAAGGCCAGCGTCTGTAGGTATTTGCTCCAACCTTAGCACTGGATTACACAGACCTTACTTCCAGAACTAAAGAGGTAAAGTAGTTGGTGAAATCTGGTGGTGGTGTAGTGCATGACTGAAGCAAATACCTGTAGACATTGAGGCTTGCAGGACCTAGAGTTGAGTAGCACTGCTGTAAGCTGAACATTTCATTCAAGATTTACATTAATTTACCCCAAAGGTTTGCTTAGACCAGTCTGCCATGGAGGGCTGAAAGGAGGTTTCATTCAAACCAATAGCTGATTGATTGACTTCGCCAATTAATTAGCTCCTCTCTGGTCGAAGGTGTGATAGATGAAAATCAGCAAGGGTAGCGATTGGTTGGAATGAACCATCCATTGGGCACCACTGGGCTAGATCATTATAAGCAGCCATACAGTCAGTGTTTTTATATGTGGAGCAGCCTTATTCCACAAGTTAATTTAACTGATTTATTAGTTATTTTACAAGGACAGTGTACATTAATGAACATTTCTGAGTATGCGCTAGAGTAATCCAGGGAGCCTGCTTTCTGTCAAGAGTCCCTGGGCTACAGGTTTTTGGCTGTGGGAGGAAACAGTAGGACCCGGAGGGAACCCACACAAACACAGGGGAGAACTTGCAGAATTCCCTTCAGCAGGAGGGGGAAATCTGTTTTTTTAGCTTAGCTGCAGACAGCACAAGTTCTCTCTGGAATGCAGCTCAGCTCAGCAGACAGCAGTCACAGACGGAGTACTGCAGCCTTAATCTCATCTCATCTCAGCCAGCTCCAGCCCGAGTGGCTCGTTAGCTTAGCTGAGCTTAGCAGCAAAGCAGTTCTGCGAATCGAGACAAAAATGGCTTCACGGAATAACCACCTCAGCCAGAGGAACTTAGCTGTCTGGTGCTCTAGGAGATTAAATAAAGCCAAAAACACAAGCACCTGCTGAAGGGCTCGAATGAAAGCCCCCTTTTTCTAGACTCCGCCCGAGGAGTCAGTTGGGGCTGCGGCAGGCTGCTTCCCTCAAACCATGAGCACACTGGGCTCCTAAAACAGCCCTGAACACAGAAACACCCCACCAGACTGCAGCAGCCAGCTCTCAGACAATAATAATCTGGAGGAGTGTTTGGTTTTGTTTGTTGGTTCATTTTTGTTTTTGTTTTTTTTCCCCTCCTCTAGTTCTGCCAGAATTCCATTCCTCCATTCCCAGTTAAGGGTCAGCCATTTTCTATGCTCCACAGAAGGTTCTGGACTGCAGCAGGTTCCCACGGTTACAGTGCAAAATTTCTGTCATCTAGCACTACATCAAATTAAGTGTTTTGGCATCGGTGTGCACGTGAAAATTACACCTGTGCATTTAGAGCAGGGCAGACCAGCTGCACCTAGTACTGCACTTAGTACTGCACTTAGTACTGCACTTAGTACTGCACTTAGTACTGCACTTAGTACTGCACTTAGTACTGCACTTAGTACTGCACTTAGTACTGCACTTAGTACTGCACTTCTGGAGAAAAACCCTCTTTGAAGAAACCCCAGTTAAATGACAGTTGGACAGTAATCCCGAAAAAACCATGGTGAAGCAGACCAGAAAAAGAAACTAATTACCACAACCACCATTGCCCGATATCTTCCAAAATAATGTTGTGTCGACATTATATGACATTATTGACGTATTGTTGCGTGATTGCAAAAGGCAGATGATTCGCAATACTAGATGTCTACACTCAAATCCAGGGGTCGGCAACACTGGTCCTGGAGAGCCCGATTCAGCAACGGGTTCTGACCCAAAAAACAAGGTGAGGCGAGTGAACATGTAAAAGACTGCTTTCATTGATCAATTAAGTGCTGAGTAGCAATGAAAGCCAGCACACCCTGCTGCACCCCGGGACCAGGGTTTCCGACACCCGCCCTAATCTATTTACATGCCGCTACACAGGGCACAATGGAGCCAATTTGGGTAGCAGACAAGACTCTTACCTTCCTGTACTCTAGGCAGGTGAGATTGGTCGATATCCAACTCCATCATCACGGTCCCCTCCAAGTCTCACAAAGTCATGGCATATGCAGACCACTGCCTCGGTGTCCGTGGGGGCTTGGGGGCGGTAGCTCCTGGGGAGGGCCAGGCACGAAAACATCCACTTCAACCTTGTCGTGTGCCAGCGTTAGCCGACATGAACTCCAGCCAAACACGAGAATGTAACTAAATTACTGATTGAATCTCTCCTGTTGCGAAGGCACGAAACAGTAGACACACTATCCAGCGAGTTCAAAACGGCCAGCGTCAAGCACTAAATGGAAATAAGGTTATGGGCGCTGTGTTACACAGACAACTCTTGTCCTACTGTCAAGAGTCTGCTGATCGGCTATAGTAGATATAATTTATAGTAGTTCCGTTGATTCTAATCAACTACTGGATCAAGTAAACATTTCACCAAGTACAACTTAAATAAAGGCTAGATTTTCCAACATTAACATCAAGGGCTGCGTCACCGATAAGAATTTAGACCAAGTAGGTCTATTCGCTTGGCACAACATTGAACTATCACGGCATCCCAGCTCAAGTAGCGTCGCCAAACATTTTTTGAAAAGTTAATACGTGAAAGGTTGTTATGGGTTGCTTAAAAACACTATAACTGAGTGAAGAAATAATTATTTGGCTATCAACCTAACCAACAAAAACAGTACAGCCTACACAAATAGAATCAAACTGCTTGGAAACAGCTCCCCTAAAAACATATCCACTCTAAAACAGTGCAATAAAAAAAAATTTGAAAGCCACGTCTGTCACTTTAAACGATGAGCTACAAGATATATCTCCAATGTTTTATCCCTCGCAAACGAAGGCAAATTAGCCACTGCAAATGTGACCACGGTGTAATTTCCTTGTGGTTTTGAAAAATGTTTGAAGCTACTCCAATAAAGTAATGGCTAGTGATGATCCATAAACATGTGTTGCTGTTGTTTAGGGAAACCTAGCTATTCAAAGCATTAAGACTGTCAGTAGAGAAACGTAATGAATATGCACCACAATTTCCACTTTTTAAACACTGAAAATGTAGGTCCACATTAGCCTGGTCCGTATGATCAATTAGTTTATTCACAAAAGAAGCTAACTTATGTTGTGTTAGTTGAATGCAGGCAATTCGACTTTCTACCAGCGATTAAAATTTAACTTAAACTTAAACAACATGCATGGAATTTGTCTCGAAACAAGTGCAACATATTCACCCAGTCCAGACAGAATGGAGCAGTGTCATAAAACACCGGAAACCTTCTTTTTCAAAAATTCGTTCCACCTAACGATACCACTTTATCGACTGGTTGTGCTCAATCCCACGTCGGCAAAACAACTTGCTTCTCCTCCACCACCATTACAGCTGTGATTTTTGTGGTCGGGGTGCTAATGCTAGCGCCTTGTAAGTGACACAAAGCAAGGCTGGTGCCGAGACGGAGTCCCAATATGGACAAACTTCACTCCAAACAGAAGCTCCACTTTCCATCAAACTATTTGCGCAAATAATGCGTGGGAGTTTTGGCTACGAGTGGGCGTTTGGGATGGACAAGCAAAAGACGAAGTTATCCGCATTTTTCTTAGGTGCTCTCGGGTATAAAGCATAAGCTTTGTTTACTCATTGTAGTAGCGATACTATGCACGATGTCTCCCTGGTTTGAAATTTGAATATTTTCTTATTATGAAAACAATTACATTATTTAGACCAGAATTCATATAGCCAATCACTCATAAATACCCTTTGATTTCTACATTCTAGTCATTTCAGAATATTATAGTTCTAGTAATTTTACATCAATTCCCTTTCTAAGAGAGCTTCATAAATAGTCTAAACTTCATGCATTTAACCCTGTCTTGACAGTATTGATTTATAATAGTTTCCCAACATTTTCCAGATGAATTGGGAGATTAAATGCATTGCCAATAAATTCATGTGCGTTTGTGAGCTAAATATGCACAGTAAAAGTAACGTGTGGGAATCTGTCAAATATCAATGACGTCAAAACCATAGGTTAATTCATCGCGTAACGTCTGTTTTGGTCATTCGCCATTGGCTGCGAAGTTCCTGGGCTGTCTGCGCCACCTGCTGGTGCAGTAGTCTAATATGGGGAGGCTTTTATATCTAGGATTCAATAATTCACGAATAATTATTTACAAACACCTTATTAAGAAGAGCAAGGGAAATTAACTATGTGTTGACGTAAGTGGGTCTCCTTGTTAATACAGTTAATCACTGGCCTGGGTTCATTGAGTGGTCAGTCTACCGACAACTAAGGATATGGACTGTTTGGATTTGTGAGTACCAATTGTAGGCAGTGGGAGTTTGAATTCATTCATTATCATATCAATTAATTGTCCATGTTTAAATGTAGACAGTGGTAAACTCATTCAGGGTCAACACTTGGCCAGTTTTGGCTACACGAGAACCCAAATTATATCACATTATTTCGCACTGTACCTGTCCAATCATAATGGTTTCCAGCCATTTAGGTCTACCAGAAGGAAGTTCACGAGATAGGCCTAATGCATGGTGATAATGGTGAACGATGGTCATCATTCTGAACTTGCTTTCCAGTATGAATTAGCCTAGTTTCACCAATTTGAGCCCTGTTACGTGAATATAACATGCTGGCTGATGCATATTTTATCATATAATGGATGTGCAAACAGAATACCTCAAGTAGCCTATGTGACAGTGACTTCTTAGCATGGTAAAATTGTCTAAGTTATTAGAACCAAGTTCTTTGAAAAATAAATAGCCGATGTGATAGGTCTATGATAGGACTTTTTGTCCCGTTGGTCGAAGCGAGGTTCTAATTTTTATTCAAATAAGCAGCCTTTTATTGCTTGGTAAAACGAGCCTGTTTTCAATAACCCTGTTATGTCGTAGACTACCCCGTCTGCCCCAGTAGCACAGAACACATAAACAAGAGTTTATTGAGGGTATTGCGATAAATAGAAACTAGGCTACTCAAAGCGGGTCTTGTGCGAAAAAGGACAATGAATCATTTGAACATCCGTCAAATCGATTTATGGAGTGATGGCCGGCTGCCTACCTTTAAGGTCCTCTTTTTACGCAAGCATGAAATGTCAGACATGTTTGTGGAAATAACCTTTCCATTTAAATGCGCTTGAAATTATTCATTCAAATTGGTTATGCTAATATTCCTTCACCATTGGGAATGGATAATTTAAATCATATTCGATAGAAAACGCAATATCTCTGGTTTACAGCTGAGAGAATAAATCACTGAAAGAGACTTCCACGCAGCTGAGCGTAGATAGGAAAGACAAAATAGGAAAATGTATTGAAATGATCCCCAATAAGCCTACAAAATGTTCAAATCAGTTTAAATTATAATAACATTTGCCATGGACAGCCATTCCATTAAGATTACCCTGGTGTAAAATCCAGCAATGACCATTTTGAAATTAGCAGCTAACAACTGTTTCAAAATACAGCTTGAGCTCGTCAAACTATGTTGAGTATGGAGCTGGTCTCAACTGGTCAACCAGCTACCAGCCATTTCAAAACGTAGCCTCAGCCGTTTTTTTCAGCACGGTACTGAAATATTATTCATAAAATCTTATGGATATATTCCTTTGGTTCTTATTTCTATTGCATTTTATTTAGAAATTCAGTAGGCCTATTTGCTTGGTGGGTGAGTTTCCTCATTTTTGCCATTTGGACTGTCTTGTCCTTTCTCACTTGATTTGTCAGTCAATCCAGCCCTCCACCCAAAATGTGCATGTGACTCATCTGAATTTAATCAAGAAAACTGCACTTGTACCTTGTAATTTGTCTTGGGAAGAATTGTGAGTTCCGAAGCGTTGAGTAAGAGACCAATGATTAATGAGATATGACTCCTCACCTGTCAGCTAGGTCCAGCTAAAGATCCACATGAAGTGCAACACTGTTCCAAACAGTTTATTTTGGAAAGCCTTTTGTTTGGCATATGTCTCTGCTTTCTTTTCAAATTTCTCAGCCTCATAATGGCTTCATTGGCACAAATCTGGGCCTCTTTTTGACAAATGCCAATAACAGACTACAGGGGAAATCAAAAGCTTAGACTCAAGGCCAGATACTTAAAGCTTTCTTATACTTGCACTAAGGAAGCAATTAAATACACCTGACTATTCAGAAGCAGCTGAGGAGCCAACTGTCCAATTACTTTTGGCCCCTTAAGGGGGGGAGGGGGGGGGGGGACACTGTGCAAATACTTATAATCCATCAAACAACTTAGTTACAAAATGTTATGGAGAGTAGAGAAGAAGTACAGTAATTGCATCTCCTTTCTTCAGAAAAGTCCTTGATGCTTTTGTAATTATATGATGGAAAACATATCGCAGTGTCTGGTCATATGGCCAAACGTCCCCTTTTCAGAAGGGAAATGAGTGTATCTTTACGTAGCATGTAACACAGGCTATGGGCATCCATCCATCCATTATCTTAACCCGCTTCTCCTGAACAGGGTCGCAGGGGGGCTGGAGCCTATCCCAGCATACATTGGGCGAAAGGCAGGAATACACCCTGGACAGGTCGCCAGTCCATCGCAGGGCACACACACCATTCACTCACACACTCATACCAATGGGAAATTTAGACTCTCCAATCAGCCTAATCTGCATGTCTTTGGACTGTGGGTGGAAACCGGAGTACCCGGAGGAAACCCACGCAGACACGGGGAGAACATGCAAACTCTGCACAGAGAGGCCCCGGCCGACGGGGATTTGAACCCAGGACCTCCTTGCTGTGAGGCGGCAGTGCTACCCACTGCACCATCCGTGCCGCCCTGGCTATGGGCATCCGCCACATTAATCAACCATTAATCAACACACAATGTCAGGAAATTTAAGAGGTTGTCCTACAGCCAGGCAGCCTGACTCAGATCTGGAAGGTTGGTGGTTCAAACCCCATTGTAGGCATAATAAGATTAGGGCAGCTGTTGGGCCCTAGAACAGGGCCCTTAACCCTACATTGCTCCAGGAGGGATTGGCCCCTGCTTAGCCGAATCAACTGTAAAAGCCTCAGCTACGGAAATGTAATGTGATGTGATGTGATGTAGTCCTAGTCTGAGTTGTCAAATTAAGTCACAAAGTTGTGGTGGTAGTGGCTGGGTTTCGAGAGAATGAGTACTTCATCAAAGGTCCCATGAGATTGACACAACAAAAAACGAGGAGAGTAAAACTTACGAAACAATAAAAACTACACTGAAGGTAACACTATTGCCAAAAAATTTGCACAAACAAGATGAATTACCAAAATTAGCTAGCACTCTCAGTTTCATAAAAATCTTATTAGAACTAGCTACTTTCCTCACACAAACTACCACTACCAAGCCTCGAGACTATCGAGCATCTACTCCAGTGTTAGCAGACTCTTCACACTTTGATTAAATGAAACGGCTGCCTGGGTTAATGTTGCTGATGGGAGGTGCAATAAGTAAATTGAGTGGGCAATTTGCCTGCCTTGTCTTCTCCCTGATACAGGTTTCTCTACGCACCTGCGCTCCATCAATTTATGAACTCTATAAAAGGCTGAATTAGAGCCAGGACGGTTAAAATATGGCCCTGTCCCTGACGCATGGAGCGTCACACTTGCCCCGTTCTTTTATTGTTCCTTTCGCTCAGGTACTGCGGGACCAGATTTATGAGAAACAAAAACATTTTACAAGGATTTATGGATGCAAATGGATGGGTTGGGTGGCGTTACGTGCAGAGACAATGGTGGTGGGCCCGGGGGGTATATATACCGAGATGGGAGAGCGAGGACAGCATAAACGACTGAGCAACACCTGAGCGACCATCTCCCAGAAGCCCCTGAGAGACCATACCGCCCTGCCTGACCTGCTGAGATGATGTGCAACCTGCTCCTGTCCTGGGCCCTGGTCCTGACCGCCTGTGGGCCTGCCTTCTCACATCCCATCTCAGAGTCGGCCGAGATGTCCTACACAGGGCCAGGTGAGTCCCAGCAGCCATATTACATCCACCTACCGCAGGTTAGACTCCTACAGTGACCTCAGCACGCCGCCAAAGCATGATCAAACCCTCTGTAACCTGACGCTGATAGACAATGAGATTGTTCTCAGGCAGGGCTGCCCATCTCTGTTCCTGGAGATCTACCATCCTATAGGTTTTAACCCTGATAAAGCACGTCTCATTCTACAGCTAGATATATCATTAAGTGGCGAATAGAATAGAATCAGGTGTGCCATGTTAGGGCTGGTGTGAAAACCTACAGGGTGGTAGATCTCCAGGAACAGGGCTGGGCAGTATTTGTACATAATTTGTACACCAAAAACAAGCAGGCACTGTGGCCTTCCAGGGATTGTGTTTAATACCCCGCCTCTATGGGAGGCCTGGGCGGTGCGACATGGTATTGAAACTACTGTTGATTATTTTTTCTTTATTATTTATTGACCTTTATTTATACAGGGTAAGTTGACTGAGCGCGCATGCTCTTTTGCAACAACGTCCTGTTTATGTGGTCTGTTTAGGTTCATTGGTTCATTTCTACCATTTCTTTTATTTCTTCCTAGTACTACATCTAGTGAGAGTGGTAGAGGTGGATTGCTGCTGTGGGGGGCAGTTTTTGCTGATGTCCGATGTGGCATTAGGCTGATGTCCGATGTGGCATTAGCCACAGGCATCCCCACCTTCAAGCGCAAGCTGAAGACACACCTCTTCAAGCAGCACCTCTCCCAATCCCTCCCTACCTCCCTGTGAACCTTAATTGTTGTCTCTGTGACTTGCTTTGTGTATCGGTATTTTTAGTTGGCTAGGTAAGCAGTGTTTGGATAGTTAACTTTGGTCACTTTTGCTCTGTTTGTTTGTTTGTTTGTTTGTTTGTTTGTTAAAAAAATGGCCCTTGTCCTTATCTTTGTTGTACAGGTAGCAGTTGAAATTGTACTTCCCTCTAGGGTCTTTCAGCGAACTTATCCCTGGTTATGGGTATGCACTTTGTTGTACGTCGCTCTGGATAAGAGCGTCTGCCAAATGCCAATAATGTAATGTAATGTAATTAGGCTGATGTCCGATGTGGCATTAGGCAGATGTCCGATGTGGCATTAGACTGATGTCCAACGTGGCATTAGGCTGATGTCCAAGTTTTGCGCATTCAACCCTTTGTGCCAGACTGCTGTTAAAATTCACTGTTTTTCAAGAGTGTGGTGTGAGTTTTAGAATTTATTTCAACAGTATGTTGACTGTTGCCCCTGTAGCAATGGTCCAGTTGAACTGTGTTATGGGGTGTGGGTTATATTGGGTGTGAGTGCGTTCCAGTTTTTACTCCAGAATTCTGATGTACAAATACCTGCGCTATTACTGGTGTAAGGGATGAATGTGCCACATGCTGTGTTGTATCTAGTGTGTGTGTGTGTGAGAGAGAGTAAGTGATGTGTTCGTGTGATTTCTGTGTGCCTGGTGTGTGTTTGTGCATGTGTTGTGTGTGTGTGTGTGTGTGTGTGTGTGGAATACAGTTGACAGTGTGTTGCTGTTCTTCCTGTACAGTGTCAGCGGAGGAAGGTAGACTAGTCAGCCCAGAAGACCTGTCCCTCTCTGACCAGGCCTATCTGTCCCAGAGCGGAATAAATTTGGGCTACCCCTCTCTCCTGGCTGGGGAGATGCTCAGCAGGGATGGTGAGCTATGTTAAACCAGCCACCTTCAACTGAACCTGTTTAAATCCACACATTACCTGTATCAGGGAAAGCATTTGCCTTTTAGCATTGCAATTTGCATCAGTCCCCTCCTCTCCAGGGACACCATATGGTAATTACGATCTGATCTCTTCCTGCGTACGCTTCAGTAGGCTGGCTATTAAAGGAGTCAGTCACACTTTACAACAAGGGTACTTGAACTGACACTGAATTAATTGATTCATTTAGCATGAAATGAACTTTTTGTTCGTTTGTAATTAACAAATACATAAACTAATGTACTAGATACATAAATATTTATACATGAGCAAACCATAGGATGAACTTATAAATATTTAACCATTAACAAATACATTAAGAGCTTTATTTTCAGTGCAATATGCACTGGTAATAGCTAATATAGTTGTTAACATGATTTAATCATGTACAAATGCATAAACATAGCTGTACTGATTGACTTCTCTGTACTAAGTTAACAACTACATTAGCCAATTCATGTAACCTGAAGTGCTAGCAGCGCAAGTAGTGCAGTATCTCAGCGCTGAACGGTCCCCATGGCGTATGAAAGGAAGTTATGCTTTCATCCACGACTGTGCTGACGGAAACTTCCGGTTCTTTCGCAGGACTGAGGCCTGGGGGATACCTGCCCAGGGAAGCTGTGAAAGAGGTGAGTGTAACTCTCTACACGAAGAGCAGAACACCCACGCAGACTCAGACACAGATTCACAAAATGTTGTAAAAACTGTACTTTTAATTATTTTGTTTTGCATAATAATACAACTACGAAATGATTTGTCATTTTAAAGCTTCTTCAAATAACAGTTGATACAGATTGTAGTAGAAAAGCCTTAACGAGTTGGCGAACTTCAAATGAGCGTATGTACAAATAAGGTCCTACAGGTTATAAACAAATGAAAAGCAATGGGCTTCTCTGAGAGAGATTAATATCTGAAATGGAGGTAAATGTGTTGATGAATTTGGCCCGTCCCAGAGCACCATCGCCTTCCACGTCATGGTCTGTCCGTTTAGCCGTGCGTCTCCTGCCTCCTCTATCAGGTCCTCCTGGAGAAGCAGAGCAGGCTCCGCCCCTTCGGCCGCTTCCTGGGCCAGAGGAGGCAGTACAGGAAGAGAGGCAGCGGGGCCGAGTGCTTCTGGAAGTACTGCGTCTGAGAGCCAGAGAGCACACACACACACGCACACACACACACACGCACACTATAAACACACTAATACACTCTAATACACATACACACTCACTAACACCCACTCTCTAATACACACTCACTAACACTCTCTCTCTCACACACACACACACACACACACACTAACACCCACACTCTAATACACATACACACTCACTAACACACTCTCTCACACACTCTCTCTCTCTCTCTCTCACACACACACACACACACACACACACACACACTCTAATACACATACACATTCACTAACACACTCTCTCACACACTCACCTGACATGCCCACTGCACCAAGACAGCAGACACACTTGGACATGGTCTCCATCTCTCTCACACACTCCCACTTATATACTGCCCAAAGCAAACGCTGATACATCAGAGAAACTCGGCATGGACTTGGAAACATGGAAACCCACCCAGCCACATGCATAGACAATGAACAGACCTCACAATGCCGATTCACCAACAACATCACCATAGGAACACACTAGCAGGCATTGCAGTCCATTATCTAGAGAAACACTTTTTGTTCAGGGTATTCAATCCTTAAAAACACTGGTATTACCACCTAAAACATCAAATAATTACTAATACATTGTAAGCTTTGGAACATTTGGGCTTTAAAAAGCTCTCGTAAGTTTTATTTATTTCATACTTTGATCATTGCTCACTGCAGTGCTGGAAGTGTAAATAGAGACTGTCTGATGAACTTGACTGAAACGTTTGATGCTGATCTGTATGTTAAATAGAAATAAACCTTGTTTGGAAAAGCCTTCATGCGTTTGTTGAATACCTTGTATGTGTGTTTGAACTGTGAAAAAAATATCTCCCTACCTTCCTGAGGTATTGGCCCTCGTCCTTATCTTTGTTGTACAGGTAGCAGTTGAAATTGTACTTCCCTCTAGGGTCTTTCAGCGCACTTATCCCTGGTTATGGGTATGCACTTTGTTGTACGTAACTCTGGATAAGAGCGTCTGCCAAATGCCAATAATGTAATGTAATGTAATGAAAAAAATATAAATATATATGTTACAGAAGTATTTATACTGCATATAAACAGACCAAATGAACATACATATCCAACTATTACTACACCAACTTGCAGTGTTCTTTGCTTCTCCAATTTCAAAGTAGGGGATCACTGTATACTGCATCCCACAAAATGTGAATATCGTGGAAAAGTACATACTTTTCAGAAGGTCGACATTTCCGTATTATAAATATTCTTTCTGATTGTTCTGTAATATTCTAATATTTTGATTCTGGATTTTGATTTTCATGAGCTGTAAGCTGTAATCATTAAGATTAAAACAAAAAAAGGCTTGAAATATTTAACTTTATGTGTAATGAATCTAGAACATATGAAAGTTTCACTTCTTGAATTAAATTACTGAAATAAAATAACTTTTCCACGATATAAATTTTTTTTGAGATGCACCTGTACATCTGCCCATTTAAGCACCCACTTGATTTATTTTTGTGTTGGATCCCAATGCATGTTGGGGTACATTGAAATAAGTCAAATAAAAAAATATGGCTGCCATGGCAACTAAAATTTCAAACTTGAGTTCCCTGGGTTTCAGTTATCTGACCAACAGACATTAACAGGAGGTATCGGCCACAAGGGATCGTGTGTGTGTGTGCGTGTGTGTGTGTGTGTGTGTGTGTGTGTGTGTGTATACGGAGTATAGAGTAAGGTTTTATAGTCAACACCTGGTTAATTGGTAAAACGCTGAGCATAATTTCTCTTCGATATACAGTTGTACATTTAAAAAAAAAAAATGTTTTAAAAGGAAAACATGGAAGGTTACAGTTTAAAAACAACACTTCACAATGAGTAATAGTTATCATTTATTTAGTCACATGGTGTCACAAAATGTCTCCCTGAATGGCTGACAGAATGTCATTTTCATACAACATCATGTTTGTTTTTGTAATTTTTTTGTAAAATACAATGTCATGTAATAATGCTCTCTCTAAAAATACTGTACAAAACCTGTGACATCTGTCCCGTGGCAAAACTGTACAAAAACCATCAGTTTGAACAGACGCACAGACAGGTTTATATCCCACTGGCATCACAGAAATGCTTCCAACACAGAGCTCCCCTCTCTGAGGCAGTATCTCCAGCAGGGGAAAGGAACTGAAAGCCCCAACAAAAAAACTGGACACACAGCAGAAAAACATTATTTTTGGCATATTCCAATAAATTAAAGAATAACAGGCGTTGTTCTGGGGCTTGGTAGATCCCCCTTATAAGTGCCACTTTCACCATCTAGTGGTAAAACGAAGGTACTGTCCTTAATTTGGGGGAGCCTCACTCTCAATAGCGATTAGTTAAGGATTACACGTTGTTACAGGGACAGCTTCATGTCATCCACACAGGTACGATCATTCATAATGACACAATAACAGAGCAGAATAGCCCAGTGGGGTGGGGGTCTGTCTCCGGGGCGTAACTGCCAGTTTAAAGTGGAAATCCACAGCTGCTCTCAGAATGGCTACATACCCCTCCCCCAGGAGGGCTGACACTGGCTGCAGTCTTTGCTCCTGATTTAAGGACTGGAAGCAAACCGCAAGGCGTGCTGCTTCAGGAGCGATGCCGCAGCTTCGCTAAAAACAACCGCCGTTCCTCCGCAATCACTCCCGGCCGCCAGCGTCCGTGATACACCAGAACCCTACAGTCATGTTAAAGTCGGAAAATCAGGCGCTTTGATCTTCCTGGACACCTGAAGTACAGCAGTACGGCAGACATCACAGTCCTGTTTCAGCAGAACGAGCCGAGTCTGCCCACTCCACTTTACAATGCAGGACTGTCCCACTGAAACGCATGCAACCTGCACCTATAACGTAGGAAGCAAAACTTAGGAAAATACAGAAAGTTCACTGAACCCTCATGGAGTGGAGTACACGAGGGAGTTTCCCACAAGGGGGGCAGGCAGAGCGATCGGGCACACGCTGCAGTCCAAACTAAAAGATCGCAGTTTAGGCACCACAGCATCGGAACATTTCTGTAATACTGTGTGTAAATACAGGTGCTTTACAATGAAAAAGAGAATAGCTGCTTCCAGTTCAACGAGTTCTTGAAGGATATAAAGATGATGGAATTGTAGTGTAGAAGACAACGTTTCCCAGGGTACCGTGTGCCCAGGCTTTCTGTTGTGACAGGGTGACAGACACTGCTGGTTCACAGGTATGGAATGTACATACAACAAGCTCTCTCTCTAAAAAATTACTGAGTTTAAAAAAGTACTTAAATAAAAATAAAAAATGCACAAAAATACAAACACACACCCCCATCCCACGCACACTCACACGCCCCTTTTTGCTTGGATACAATCCACAAAAGAACAGGAAGAAGGAATTTGAGTGTACATATGAACACAGACTGCAGGATGGGGTAAGATTCACAGTTGTTGAGGTCCATCACTCAAAGACGCACAGACGGGTGGAGAAGATGTCCAGACGCATGTCTGTAGCTGAATCTGTGCCTCTCCATCTGAACCTGTCCCTCCAGTCACCGTTATACCCCTAAGGCTGGCCACAGCCACAGCCACAGCCACAGCCACAGCCACAGGTCCCAGTGTGTTTCGTGGCGTTTCCGTGCGTACACGCGTGTCGCATGTGTTCATGAACGAAACCAGACGAAAAGGCCCCTCCTCCTCCCCAACACGTCCTCCGCACAGAGAGGCTCAGAGTTCGAGGGGGCGTGGCCTGTAGTGCGTGCGCTCACGTTACTCTGGGGGCGGAGCATGAAGTCATGCTTCAGTCAGCAGGGGGGGCGGGCTCCTCAGGGGGACTGTCCAATAGGCAGGAGGAGTCGGGGGTGTGTGGGCGGGGAGAGGGGCAGAGCGACGTGCTGCTGGGCCCTCCACAGCATTCTACACAGCCCTGCAAGGAGGTGATCAGATAGGAAACACGCTGTTAATGAGCCACTGAGCTAACGAGTCAACCAAACTCTATTCACAGAGCACTACACTTCACTACACTTCACTACACAAAACGCATGGAGAGAGACTTAAAATCTCAAAACGGAGAAGCACAATATGTGAATGTTTTTACGAGAGGAGCCAGTGAGTGAATGACTGTGTATCGACAGAGCCACTTCATACAGCCACACGTGTGTGTGTGTGTGTGTGTGTGTGGGTGTGGGTGTACCTGTGTGTGTGTGTGTGTGTGTGTGTGTGTGTGTGTGTGCGTGTGCGTGTACCTGTGTGTCTCTCGGCTGTGTGTGTGTGTGTGTGTGTGTGTGTGTGAACCTGTGTGTCTCTCGGCTGTGTGTGTGTGTGTGTGTGTGTGTGTGTGAACCTGTGTGTCTCTCGGCTGTGTGTGTGTGTGTGTGTGTGTGTGTGTGTGTGTGTGAACCTGTGTGTCTCTCGGCTGTGTGTGTGTGTGTGAACCTGTGTGTCTCTCGGCTGTGTGCGTGTGTGTGTGTGTGTACCTGTGTGTCTCTCGGCTGTGTGTGTGTGTGTGTGTGTGTGTGTGTATGTGTGTGAGTGTACCTGTGTGTCTCTCGGCTGTGTGCGTGTGTGCGTGTGTGTGTGTGTATGTGTGTGAGTGTACCTGTGTGTCGATCTCCTGTGGCAGGGTGCGCTGGGTGATCCAGGGGTGCACCTCGGCCAGCTCCTCCTTCTGCTCCTGGGAGAACCAGGGCTGCTGGGCCTGCAGCAGGAGCAGCTTCTCCCGGTCCTCCTGGAGCACCACCGCCTGGTCCCTACACACCATATACACCGTTACTATACACACACACACCATACACACCATTACTATACACACACACACACACACACACCATTACTATACACACACACCATATACACCATTACTATACACAAACACACACACACACACACACCATTACTATACACACACACACCATATACACCATTACTATACACACACACACACCATATACACCATTACTATACACACACACACACACCATTACTATACACACACACACACACACCATATACACCATTACTATACACGCACACACACGCACCATTATTACCACACACACACACACACCCTCAGTATCACACACACCATCACTATCACACATACAATTACTATCACACACACACACACACACAAAAAAATCACCATCTCTCACACACACACACACACACACACACACACACACACACACACACACACACACACACACACACACACACACACACACACACACACACACACACACACACACACACACACATCCTGAGGAGAAACCAAGCCCAGATTTTGAGGGTACCTGGAGTGGATCTGGTAGGTCATCATGACGGGTTCGGGGGTCTGCTGTATGAGGGTCCACAGCGAGTCCTCCACACGTTGGTCAAAGCCGGCCCTCTCCTGGGCCTCCGGAGACTTCCGCACCTTACGGGACGTGTCCCACGAGTCGTTACTGCCAAAGTACTTACTGCTGCTACTGCTGCTCCCTGTGAGAGGAGAGAGGGAGGAAGAGGGGGAGGAGGGGAGGAAGAGAGAGAGAGAGGGAGGGAGGGAGGGAGGGAGGAAGAGAGGGTGAGGGGGAGGGAGGAGGGGAGGAAGAGAGAGAGGCAGGGAGGGAGGAAGAGAGGGTGAGGGGGAGGGAGGGAGGGAGAGGAAGAAAGAGGGAGGAAGAGAGGGTGAGGGGGAGGGAGAGCGAGAGAGAGGGTGAGGGGGAGGGAGGGAGAGAGAGAGAGAGGGTGAGGGAGAGCGAGAGAGAGGGAGGGAAGGAAAATAGGAAGGAGAGAGGGAAAAATGGTAAAATGGTAAATGGTTGGCATTTATATAGCGCCTTTATCCAAAGCGCTGTACAATTGATGCTTCTCATTGACCCATTCATACACACACTCACACACCGACGGCGATTGGCTGCCATGCAAGGCGCCGACCAGCTCGTCAGGAGCATGTGGGGGTTAGGTGTCTTGCTCAGGGACACTTCGACACAGCCCGGGCGAGGGATCGAACCGGCAACCCTCCGACTGCCAGACGACTGCTCTTACTGTCTGAGCCATGTCGCCCCGAAAAGAGAGGAAGGAGTGAGAAAGAAATAAAGAAGGAAAAAGGAGGAGAGGGAGAGTGTGAGGACGTTGGCGACACAAATCTCACTTGCACTTGCCCTCTACTCCATTAATAAACCTGGACTAGCATGGCGCAACCACCAATCTCCCAGGTCCCAGTCAAGCAACTCCGCCACAAGGCTGTAGGCTGCATGTTTCCTGGTCGGGCGGTTGTACAGTCTGTTTTTACAGTTCTTCCAGTTTTAGATGCCAGAACAGTGTTACTGCTACTTCTTTGTCAGTTTAGCTTTTTAATCTACAAGGGCTCAAGTTTGAATCCATGTGATCACACTAGCAGTTGGAAGCGTACTTCCCTCTAAGGTTTTCAGTACACTTGTCCCTGGTTGTGATTTGCACTTTATTGTACGTCGCTCTGGATAGTAATTCATAATGTAATGCAATGGCAGGCAGCGTGAGGGGCAGTGTTAGCACAGCGCTAGGATCCCTGCGTAGCGTCTCGTACCCGTGTGGCTGGTGGAGGTGCTGTTGGAGCCCGACCCGGACCCAGAACCGGAGCCCAGGGACCCCCCGGACCCCCCCGAGCCGCTCGCGGAGGCGTTGGACCTGGTACCGGACCGGGCGTCCGTCTGCAGCATCAGGTCCAGCAGCTTGCTGGACGTGGACTGGTCGTCATGGTTACCCGGATCGCTGGCCGCGTCGTCCTGAGGGAGCTGGGAAAGGAAGGTCACATGCTCAGCGTGGGCTGCCATCTTACCATAATGCATGAGACCCACTGAGGCTGCACAAACACACCACATTTCTCTAAAGGTATTAGATATAGTAGTAACCACTGCCATAGGGCGTGTAGGTGATCTCTCATCTTTTTTTTCTTCACTCATATCTGATGCAGTAGTAAAGAGCAACATGTCATGTGAAACTGAAAATAAACCATCACATATCCATCTACTGGGTGATAGCCAATCAGCAGCAAGGCTGCGATGTGCTTTCACCAAACAGATGAAACCTGCAAGGCCACTTTACTGAGTACAGATATATAATATACTCTTCCAAACAGTGAGAGAGATCTGTAGAGCAGTGCAGAGAGCAGGGGGAGGAGAGAGGAGATAGGAGGCGTGGGGAGGAGAGAGGAGGAGAGAGGAGGCAGGGGGAGGAGAGGAGGAGAGAGGAGGCAGGGGGAGGAGAGAGGAGGAGAGAGGAAGAGAGCGGAGGCATGGGGAAGAGAGAGGAGGCAGGGGCAGGAGAGAGGAGGAGGCGTGGGGAGGGGGGAGGAGAGAGGAGGAGGCGTGGGGAGGAGAGAGGAGGAGAGAAGAGGCGTGGGGAGGAGAGAGGAGGAGAGAAGAGACGTGGGGAGGAGAGAGGAGGAGGCGTGGGGAGGAGAGAGGAGGAGGCGTGGGGAGGAGAGAGGAGGAGGCGTGGGGAGGCTCACCCCTTTGCTGTGCGGCTCCTGCAGGCTCTCGGCCTGGCCTGTGGAGCTGTGGGGCAGCTCCTCCTGCAGGAGGTTGAGCTGCAGTGGGGAGCTGGAGCGGGAGCTGGAGAACAGCGCGGGGGGCTGCGTGGTGTCGGGGTCCGGGTTCTCCCCCAGGGACGAGGGGGGGTTGGAGCAGCCCAGGAAGGGCGGGGCGGGGGGGGAGGAGGGCACCAGCGTCCCGGGCTGGGGGCCGGGGCCGAACATGGGGACGGTGAAGGGCTGGGGGAGGAGAGGCGGGGCGGGGGCCACAGCCGGGGGCAGCCCCTGGGGGAACACAGGGTAGCTGGGATAGGTGGGGTAGTTAGGCAGGATCACAGCCATGACTGGGGGCATGTAAGGTTGCATGGTGTGCAAGGGCTGCATGTTCTGCATGGGTTGCACTGATTGCAAATTCTGCATGGGTTGCATTGATTGCAAACTCTGCATGGGTTGCATTGATTGCAAACTCTGGATGGGTTGCATTGATTGCAAACTCTGCATGGGTTGCATTGATTGCAAACTCTGCATGGGTTGCATTGATTGCAAACTCTGCATGGGTTGCATTGATTGCAAACTCTGCATGGGCTGCACTGACTGCAAATTCTGCATGGGTTGCATTGATTGCAAATTCTGCATGGATTGCATGTTATGAAAGTTCTGCATCGGTTGCACATTCTGCACTGGCTGCAGGATCTGATCTTGCTGCAGGACAAACAGCGGCCCGCCCTGCTGGCCCCACACATTCAGCGCAGAGTTGGTCACAGAGGCGGGGGCTGCTGTGTCTCCGCCCACTTGCCCCAGCGCAGTGAAGTAGGGGGCCTGGAAGGGCAGGACCAGGGGGGGCATGGCGGACGCCGGCTGGGGCTGGGAGGACTCCGAGGGGGGCCAGGAGGAGTCCGGGGCCTGGGGGGGTCTGTGCGGGGGCCGGAAGTTCCCTGCAGGGGAGGCGTTGCTGTCCGAGGAGCCCTGTGGTTTGGGCCTCTTGTGTTTGGGCTTCCCCGCTTTCCACCGGGTCAAGCCTCCCTGGACACTCGCCGGCTTCATGATGCATTCACCTGGAGGAGGGGCATGATCAGACAACTATACGATACTCCTGACACACTGAAACTTTGTGTGGTGGCGATTAAAATAAAATAACTGATTGCATTGCTTGTGATGACCGTTTGTTTTTTGCTAGGTAAATGACTAGGACACGCAAGGTCGGAGGTTCTAATATCGGTGCAGCCACAATAAGATCCGCACAGCCGTTGGGCCCTTGAGCAAGGCCCTTAAACCCGCATTGCTTCAGGGGAGGATTGCCTTTGCTTCATCTAATCAACTGTACGTCGCTCTGGATAAGAGCATCTGCCAAATGACAGTAATGTAATGTAATGTAATGTAATGTAATGTCATGTAAGGTAATGTAAAGTTGAGCGGGCGTTTGTCTCCCCCTGCTGGCTCACCGTGGTGCTGCGAGTGCGCCAGGCTGCTGTGGTCCTGCTGCAGGTAGGAGCTGAAGGGGCTGAGCAGCACGCGGTGGCGAAAGCGCTGCACGTACTCCAGCTCCTCCCGCTGCGTGTGGGCCGACAGCACCTCCTTTGTGAGCCCCACCACGCGCACCTCCTCCTCCGGGGGCCGGGGCGTCAGCGGGGGGGCGGGGTCGGCCTGCTCGCTGCCCATTGGTGCGTCCTCCAGCGCGGTCACCTCTGTGAGGGGGAGGGGGGGCACGGAGTTCACGTTAGACGGGAGAAAGCGGAACGATGGGACCACTACTGGGAGTGTTCACGTGTTACACACCCATTATGGTGGGTTTGACTGGGTCCCAGAAGTTACACTTCGCCATTTATGGACACTGACACTCTTTCTCGCTAACAACACAAAACAGTGAGACAAACTGGTGCAAAATTATATTATGATTTGAATGATGATATGAAACTTGATACTATGAACTTTGATATGAACTTTAATGGTTGCTAAGTTGGTAATGGAAGCAATTTCTGTTGCGGCAAACGCATTGCTTTTCTGAGTTTTCTTCCCCCCGGTCGGAAGGTGGAAATTTGGGTGACTGTGATATGACGTGATATCAGGGAGCCGTGGGGAAGGCGGTGACAGGGTGATGACCCACTTGACTCGGGCTGGGGGCAGCAGAAAGGGGGTAATAACTCACCGGACTCGGGTGGGGGTAATAACTCACCGGACTCGGGCGGGGGTAATAACTCACCGGACTCAGGTGGGGGTAATAACTCACCGGACTCGGGCTGGGGGCAGGGGTAATAACTCACCGGACTCGGGCTGGGGGTAATAACTCACCGGACTCAGGTGGGGGTAATAACTCACCGGACTCGGGCTGGGGGTAATAACTCACCGGACTCAGGTGGGGGTAATAACTCACCGGACTCGGGCTGGGGGCAGGGGTAATAACTCACCGGACTCAGGTGGGGGTAATAACTCACCGGACTCGGGTGGGGGTGATAACTCACCGGACTCGGGTGGGGGTGATAACTCACCGGACTCGGGTGGGGGTGATAACTCACCGGACTCGGGTGGGGGTAATAACTCACCGGACTCGGGCTGGGGTAATAACTCACCGGACTCGGGTGGGGGTAATAACTCACCGGACTCGGGTGGGGGTAATAACTCACCGGACTCGGGCGGGGGTAATAACTCACCGGACTCGGGCTGGGGGTAATAACTCACCGGACTCAGGTGGGGGTAATAACTCACCGGACTCGGGCTGGGGGCAGGGGTAATAACTCACCGGACTCAGGTGGGGGTAATAACTCACCGGACTCGGGTGGGGGTGATAACTCACCGGACTCGGGTGGGGGTGATAACTCACCGGACTCGGGTGGGGGTGATAACTCACCGGACTCGGGTGGGGGTAATAACTCACCGGACTCGGGCTGGGGTAATAACTCACCGGACTCGGGTGGGGGTAATAACTCACCGGACTCGGGTGGGGGTAATAACTCACCGGACTCGGGCGGGGGTAATAACTCACCGGACTCGGGCTGGGGGTAATAACTCACCGGACTCAGGTGGGGGTAATAACTCACCGGACTCGGGCTGGGGGCAGGGGTAATAACTCACCGGACTCAGGTGGGGGTAATAACTCACCGGACTCGGGTGGGGGTGATAACTCACCGGACTCGGGTGGGGGTAATAACTCACCGGACTCAGGTGGGGGTAATAACTCACCGGACTCGGGCTGGGGGCAGGGGTAATAACTCACCGGACTCGGGTGGGGGTAATAACTCACCGGACTCGGGTGGGGGTGATAACTCACCGGACTCGGGTGGGGGTGATAACTCACCGGACTCGGGTGGGGGTGATAACTCACCGGACTCGGGTGGGGGTAATAACTCACCGGACTCGGGCTGGGGTAATAACTCACCGGACTCGGGTGGGGGTAATAACTCACCGGACTCGGGTGGGGGTAATAACTCACCGGACTCGGGCGGGGGTAATAACTCACCGGACTCGGGTGGGGGTAATAACTCACCGGACTCGGGTGGGGGTAATAACTCACCGGACTCAGGTGGGGGTAATAACTCACCGGACTCGGGCTGGGGGTAATAACTCACCGGACTCGGGTGGGGGTAATAACTCACCGGACTCGGGTGGGGGTAATAACTCACCGGACTCGGGTGGGGGTAATAACTCACCGGACTCGGGTGGGGGTAATAACTCACCGGACTCAGGTGGGGGTAATAACTCACCGGACTCGGGCTGGGGCACGTGTACGATGGTGCTGCTGTAGCTACACTGGCTGGTGACCGACACCACGCTCATGGCCATGGTGGACAGGGTGATGTCCGTCAGCGGGGCCCCCACCACAGCCCCCGCAGAGCCCGCCGACACTGCAGACACCTGGCTGTCTGGAGCTCCAGGGGCCCCCAGCGCCACGTCTGCAGGACAGGGGGCAGTTAGCGACCGAGCGGGCTCCAGGACAGGGGGCAGTTACTGGTGGGCGGGGCAGTTAAAGCCAAGTTATACTTCAGAGACTAAGTATCTTGCGACAGTTTGAACGTTTTGTTCAGAGATTCAGGCCAGAGTGCTTTGTTACTATAGCAAACAGCTTCTCCTCAAACTCCACTCAAGTTCGGTATTCGCAATTCCTTCTCCCCACCCTCTCCCCCTGCCGACCCTCCTACCTTCCCCAACTCCCTATTCTCCTTTTCTCCCCTCTCTGACTCAGACACTTTGAAACTCCTTAGATCCCACCGCCCGACCACCTGTCCTCTTGACCCCATCCCCTCTCCTCTTCTACAATCTATCTCTAATGACATTCTCCCTTTTCTCTCTTCTTGAATCAACACCTCCCTCTCTTCCGGCACCATGCCCTCTTCCCTGAAGAGGGCCAGAGTCACTCCCCTGCTCAAAAAACCTACTCTTGACCCCTCCGCCCTGAACAACCACCGGCCTGTCTCTCTTCTTCCCTTTCTCACTAAAACTCTGGAATGAGCGGCCTGCTACCAACTGTCCACTTATCTTCTCCAGAACAATCTCCACGATCCCAACCAGTCCGGCTTCAAGAGTGGCCACTCCACTGAGACCGCCCTGCTTGCGGTCACTGAGGCACTCCACTCTGTTAAAGCCGAATCCCTCTCCTCTGTCCTCATCTTCCTCGACCTGTCGGCCACCTTTGATACAGTCAACCATGAGATTCTGCTCTCATCGTTGACTGGGATGGGTGTCACAGGATCTGCACTGGCATGGTTTTCCTACTACCTCTCTGGTTGTTCCTACCAGGTGACTTGGAGGGGCTCAGTCTCTGACCCTCACCCCCTACAAACTGGAGTCCCACAGGGCTCAGTTCTTGGTCCTCTCCTCTTCTCGCTATACACCATGTCTCTTTGTTCTGTTATCTCTTCCCATGGCTTTTCTTACAATTCTTACGCCGATGACACCCAACTCTTTCTTTCCTTCCCCCCCAATACCCAGGTCACCACACAGATCTCTGCCTGCTTGGCTGATATCTCTGCGTGGATGACTTCCCACCACCTGAAGCTTAACCTGGCCAAGACTGAGCTTCTCTACATCCCTGCTAAGTCCTCCCCGACAATCGACCTCTCACTGACTGTTGAGGACTTTGTAGTTTCCTCCTCCCATACGGCAAAGAATCTTGGGGTGACTCTTGATAACAGCCTCACCCTGTTATCAAATATCCTCCACTGCCAGAACCTGCAGGTTCTTCCTCTACAATATATGGCGCATCCGTCATCTCCTGATGGAGAAAGCCACCCAGCTCCTGGTCCAGGCGCTCATCATTTCCTGCCTGGATTACTGCAAATCCCTCCTAGCCGGTCTCTCAGCTTGTGCCATCAAGCCCCTCCAGCTGGTCCAGAATGCTGCAGCCCGCCTGATTACCAGTCAGGTTGGCTCATGTCACCCCACTCCTCATTGACCTCCACTGGCTTCCTAATGCCGCACGCATCCGATTCGCATTTCAGGCTACTAAGGGGACAGCCCCACCTTACATCCAATCCTTAATCACTCCCTACTCCCCAGCTAGACCACTCCGGTCTGCCAGCTCTGGTCGCCTTATGGTTCCCTCACTACGAGCACCTGGCGGTCGAGCTGCACGTTCACACCCGTTTCCTGTTCTGGTTCCTCAGTGGTGGAATGTGTATTTTACTAGTTATGGATGTGTCACTTTAACTTGTGGAAGAGCCTATGCACTTGTAAATCGCTTTGGATTAAAAGCGTCAGCCAAATTACTAAAATGTAAATGTAAAAATGTAGCTACCTATGTAAACAACATGTCATTATTCATAGACATGTAGCCTAGTAGTAAACTGGCATCAACGCCACAGCAACCGTTATTCTTCGTTCCAGTCAACCAATCACGGCTGTGCAACACTTCTGATGGGCGTCTGCAACCTTACAAAAATCAGCAGATACAGGAGACCTGTTGTTGGCACTCAAAAGTGTGGAATTTGTGGAAGTTTGAATTTGCATTGTCGCAGGAGAACGTCACTGAAGCATAAATGAGGCTTTACTGGCTGGCTGGGCGGGGCTCTGGGACAGGACCCACCCTCTGTGTGCACGGCGTCTCCTCCCAGGTCCTCAGGGGCCTTATCTTCCTCCGACACCGAGGAAGAGGAGGAGGTGGTGAT
The DNA here is from genome assembly GCF_963514075.1 of Conger conger. NCBI lineage: Eukaryota > Metazoa > Chordata > Actinopteri > Anguilliformes > Congridae > Conger > Conger conger. Next base: position 20,970,120 of record NC_083773.1, on the reverse strand, counting down.
GGACAGAGACTTGCTCTTGCGCTTCAGAGCAGGGACTGTACAGCTCTCCAGGTACCTGAACACACACACACACACACACACACATACGCATGAGAACTCAACATCATAGCCATTTTATCCGTTTTTACTGGTTGCAACCTGAGCGAATGTGCCTGGCTTGGTTTTCGTGTGGCAGGCCAAGAGGAGCAGCGATGAAGACCACGTAATGACAAATATCATCAGTCTTACAGTTAATGGCAATCTGTCACAAAATGGCGGCCCGATAGTGTGCTGGACTGGTGACCTAAAGGTTCAAATCCTGGGCCGATTTAGCCCTGATTAGTGTTATGCGCAGCCAGGTCACTCCGGATAAAAGCATCAGGAAGGTAATGAGCGTACGCAGCTTTAGCAAGGAGGGGGCGGAGCCTCACCTGATGATGCTGTCCACACAGTTGATCTGCTGATAGGACGGACTGTGCGGCGGCTTCCGGGACTCCTCCTGCGACGGAGCGGGGCGACCCGGAATATCCACGTTCCGGGAGCGGAGAGCAGCGGCCGGACCTGTAGAACAGAGAGAGGGAGAGAGAGTGTGAGTGAAAGAGAGAGAGAGTGTGAATGAGCGAGAGAGAGAGAGAGCAGCAAAAGACAGTGAGGGAGACAGTGGGGGAAGAGAAGAGACAGACACCTCCTTTACCTGCAGGGGGTTTCCCGAAGGGAGTGAGCTTCCT
>NC_083773.1:20864413-20966913 GCF_963514075.1 Conger conger | reverse complement strand
AGGACTGCAGCTGTTAAAGCGGCAGTTTGAGAAAGAAACACGGCGGACACGGGGACCCAGCCGTCACACACTCACCGCTCATCCACCTCCAGGAAGACGCAGCCGGGGGAGTGGGTGGTGGTGAAGATGCGCTTGTCCATGGGGATCCGCGGGGCTGGAGGGACACAAACCACAGGCTGTAGAGGGGCCTGCTACATCACCGAGGGCTTGTGGACAGCGCTGAGATCACAGAGGAATTTCAGGCGCCTCATGTTGTACAATTGGGATACAGAGACGGGAATCGCGAAGCCTTTACACTGTATAGACATGAAGTCCACCAAGTGTAGCTCATCCACACTGTGTAGCTCATCCACAAAGAGAGACAGTCACTCAGCAGTGACACACACACACACACACACACACACACACACACAAGTGTAGCTCATCCACAAAGAGAGACAGTCACTCAGCAGTGACACATGGTGCCCCTGATTCAAGCAGTTCAAGTTTCTATGTTTGTCCAAATAACTTAACACGGCACAAAAGGAGACATTAACCAAAAACAAAACAGATTGTGACTACACGATTGACTTTGTATTGTATAAAAATATTGACTTGGCATTTTTACCGCATTGTTACCACTGAGCTACACTGAAAGGGACCGACACTGGAGCCAACGGCATTGGCGCAAGTAAGCGCCATCGCCCAACAAGACCAGGAAGAGAGATGAAAGGCTGTTTTGCGGCCTACCTTCGTATCCGGAGATGATTCGCTCGGCCAGCGCCAGGCAGCAGGGGAGCTCCTCCTCCCCCTCCGCCCCCTGCACCTTCAGCAGGTAGGGCGTGAGGCGAAATGGGTTGTAGCGCATCTCCCCGTCCCGGTCCTTCCCTCCCCTGCAGAGGCCAACACACTCCCGTTCACATCACAGCCGTTTCTCTGACACAGCCAGAACAATATTCATGTTTTTGATAGGCTTCGTATAAAGTGCTTTAAGTTCACTGGGTGTAGCATCTAACATAAAAATGTATTGAATGTAGAAATGTAGAAATGAAGGCTCCCTATTTGCCTTCTGTCACAAATTAAACAAGTTTTACTCAGCCCTAACCAGACCATGCATCTTTATGTCACAAAACACACTCAGGGTCTATACCAGGAACCAGAAACTCTGGACACGTAAAAAGCGAAACTGACCTGATCCGGCAGAAGAAGGACTTCACCTGGGCGCACTGGAACAAGATGGCCGCTACGAGAGAAAGCATAAAGACGGCGTTAAGATCCAAGCTGCCACATTCCGGAGATTCTTTCCCGTAACTGCGTTTGTAAAGCTACAGCCCCAAAAGAGGAGCTGGCCTAGAACACCCCCTTGCTGCACCCACAGTCCACAGCGAGGGCCCCACCCCAGTCCTTCCCCACAGCGAGGGCCCCACCCCAGTCCTCCCCCACAGCGAGGGCCCCACCCCAGTCCTTCCCCACAGCGAGGGCCCCACCCCAGTCCTCCCCCACAGCGAGGGCCCCACCCCAGTCCTCCCCCACAGCGAGGGCCCCACCCCAGTCCTCCCCCACAGCGAGGGCCCCACCCCAGTCCTTCCCCACAGTGAGGGCCCCACCCCAGTCCTCCCCCACAGTGAGGGCCCCACCCCAGTCCTCCCCCACAGTGAGGGCCCCACCCCAGTCCTCCCCCACAGCGAGGGCCACACCCCAGTCCTCCCCCACAGCTAGGGCCCCACCCCAGTCCTCCCCCACAGCGAGGGCCCCACCCCAGTCCTCCCCCACAGCGAGGGCCCCACCCCAGTCCTCCCCCACAGCGAGGGCCCCACCCCAGTCCTCCCCCACAGCGAGGGCCCCACCCCAGTCCTTCCCCACAGTGAGGGCCCCACCCCAGTCCTCCCCCACACCGGCGTCCCGTCTCACCGCTGTCGGAGCTCGTGCTCCAGGGGGGCAGGTGAGGCTGGGCCGTGTGGGAGTAGAAGGCGTTGACGTCCTGGTGGAACAGCAGCTCCACGAACTTGGCGGCCTGCAGGGCCTTGCGCTTGCAGTTGAGGATGTAGGAGGCCTGCTCGGAGGCGAACAGCACCCGGCTGCTGCTCAGGGAGAACACCACCACGAACGTGTCCTGTCAACAGACGCACGGGGGAGGGGGGTCACACTCATTTTCAATCCCAGAACCACTTCACTGTCCAGTTTCCCAGCACTGAACGCAGAAGCACAAGCTGGTCATCAGCATTAGTGCCAGTGTTCATGTCAAACGTCATGACCTACGTTCTAGGCACTTAGCAAATTATCTTTTGCCCAGAGAAACGTAGACAGCTGACACTCTTCGTACACAGTCCGTTTATGCAGCCGGGTATTGCGCGGGGTGTTAACTGAGGGTAAGGTAGCTTGCTGCGTAAAGGGTCCCAGCTGGTAATCAAACCTGCAACCTCAATGACAAGCCCAGTTCCCTTTATACAGCCGTCTGGCACGTTGTTGGATAGATATCCCAGTATGCTGGCATCTGTTACCGAATTAGGAGACGTGACCATACCACCATAAAAAATAATTGGCCCAGAAATTTCCCATCTGAGTATTACTACCAGCTCATCCATCTCTAAATGAGATTTTAATTACGCTTAACATCTTGAGTGGAATATTAAATTGCCTGAACATTAAATGTTGGTTAAAATTAAGGAATGGCAGGAGTAGTCATGGTGAAAGAAGTACCGTGTTTTTCAGGGTGTGTTCCGAGGTAATGCTCTCCAGCTCCTCCAGGGGGCAGACCATAGCCTCCTTCCTCTCCTCCTGCCCATTGCCCATCAGCAGCTTGTAGTACTCGCTGTTAGCTACAGGGGGCACCAGAGATGCATTGAGTTTTAGCAATAACTTTTAATGTACAATGCATACAGCCAGTATCATAGTCAACCAGACACAATCAAACAAACCACGAGTGAGAGAAAGAAAGAGAGAGAGAGAGAGAGAGAGAGACAGAGACAGAGACAGAGACAGAGACAGAGAGAGAGAGAGAGAGAGAGAGAGAGAGAGGAAGGTGGGAGATAGAAGAGGGGGGGAGATAGAAAGAGTGATAGACAGACAGACAGATGACAGAGAGAAAGAGAGAAGCTACTTGTGTTTGTGTATTCACTTCAAAACTCTGACGCAAATGGTTCTGCCACTTAGAAAAAAGTGAATAATAATATTGAATTGTGTCCAATCCACAAAACATGACTCTGACTTGCTGAAAGCTCTTCTGGAGTCGTTTTGAATGAAAGTGCTGCATCGCACGCTTGTGACTCCACACAGCGTCAAACATAAAACGTACTGAAGCTACCGGCCTAAGACATCTTCACATGATTTACATCGTCACACATCAAATGTCACTGGAATACAATCAGCCACAACCGCTCAGATGGGGCTGAACATTTTACCCTGAAAGTTTAAATCTAAGTGAAAAGACATTTTGATAAACTACAGACTGACATAAATACACAGGTCACATGGCCGACAAAGTTTCTTTCAAATGTACTCACACTCACATTTAAAAAAGGTTTTAACCTTAAACAAGTTTCTTTTCTTTGTTGGGCTTTTTCCAGGTAAAAAAAGAAAAACCAGAAGAAGCCAGTCACAATTGTGCTCCAGACCTGATTTACCTGACCTTTCCCTTTTAATGCTTGGCTATATTCATACATTTCAGATTTGGCCTTTTCAAAATCAAGGTGGAAAAATAGTAAAGGCACATTAACAGGATGGAAGCGAGCTCTCCACAATTGTTTTCAATTGAAGCGAAAGGTTTCGGCTTCCTGCAATTTTACAAGGGACAAGAAAAGTGTTGCCTGCCCTTTGGGGGTTGTCATGGAAACATCAGGTAATGGAAAGGACCAGAAACAGGGAGGGGGGGCTAGCTTGTGTCTGGAGAAGCCTGGATGTGGCTGGATGAATTACATAATGAATTATCTGGCTCTCTCCCGGTCCTCCAGGGCCCTGGGCTGTCATATATAAATTAAGTTATGTGCTTCTGGCAAAAAATGATACATAACATATGCAAAGCATAATTCCTGCGGCTTCTGAAGTTGGCATACTCCATTCCATAACCACCATCCCAGGAGGAGTACAACAGATATTCCATGACGGACAGAAATGACAATACTCATCACTACATTAGCCACACCCAATGCGTCGCCCAAGTAACACGGTAAAATACAGTGTACAAAAATAACACTCTGCATGCTCTCCTTTGATTGGTCTAGGTCAAGGGTGCCCAATCATGTGGCCTGGAGAGTACGCAGGATTAAATTCCAACCAATCGCTACACTGGCTGATCTCACTGATTAACACACCTTCGACCAGAGAGGACGAAACTAATCAGTGAAACCAGCTGGTGTTGTGACTGGTTGCAACGGAAACCTGCCTGCTCTCAGTCCTCCAGAGCACCTGACTGGGCACTGCTGGTGGAGATCTCACAGGAAGGTGTGGTTTAGCACAGCGGGGGGGACTCACCCTGCACCTGTTTGACGCAGTTGAGCGCGTAGTTGAGGGCCTCCACCGTGCTGGCCTTGCTGCGGCTCCTCTTCTCCGATGGCAGCCTCTTCTTCATCTCCTGCACCGTCTCCAGCATCTCCCTGTGCTCCTGCCGCCTCTCCCGACCCTGCTGCTCGCTGTGGAGAAGAGCCGCCGTTTTAGAGCCCGCCATGACCTCAGCTACAGCATGGAGCTGTGTAACTATGAGGAGAGAGCCCTCAAACTGAGCTACAGCATGGAGCTGCGTAACTATGAGGAGAGAGCCCTCAAACTCTGTTAAAGCATGGAGCTGTGTAACTATGAGGAGAGAGCCCTCAAACTCTGTTAAAGCATGGAGCTGTGTAACTATGAGGAAAGGGGCTTCATAACCCGTACCCCCTTAACAGAGGTCTTAAAGTTCTCAAGAGTTGGTCCAGAAAGGAGGACAAAAACAAACAAAAACTGTTTTTATAGCATTGTAGTAGTATGATGTGTCTTTTAGTAGTATTACACTTTCGACAAACCGATAAAATTATAAAACACACACACACACACACACACACACACACACACACACACGCGTTCGTGTTTTTCCAGCACAAAGAAATCTGTGGTATGTGCCAAAGCAAGATTTGAGAGCAGCAAAGCAGAAAAGGGAAAACAGATAATTAAAACTATAATTAGAATATTATTTACTTGGCAGGACCATGCAGCCCTCTGATAAGAAATGCAAAGAGAACACCAGCACAACAGAAGGACAGCACACACAGGGGCTTCTGTGTCACACAGATACGCTTGGCCTGTTGGCGTTTACACCCAATCGGGAGATAGCAAAGGCAGAACACACCCCCTTGTGTTCTTTAATCAACGATGCCAGCATTTACTGTATAATAATTCCATAATCCTTATGAAAAGGAAATGCATTCTATCGTTTGGAGTCGAGGCTGCAACAGCTCGTTGGTAGATAAACGTCATTTTTGTCAAATCAGATACGGACAATAAAAATGATGAGCCCTTTTCTCAAAAACACAATTATGATTTAATGAAGCACATTTTGCTGGAAATGTTAAATACTAAATGTGCGTCTGGGTGAAAACGACTCAAAGTGATAGAGCAGGTCATGCCATACCTTAATGCTAGCTGGACGGCATTTCTAACCAGTCGGATAACAGTGGATGAGTGCCGGGTCATATGGCCTAATATTGACATTGCCGATTGATGATATTCAATATATATTTTCAATTGCGGACTGGGGCTGGGGGGTGGTGGGGCAACTGAACCAAATGAAGCCTGGCCCAAAGACTCATTTCAGGGCAGGAAAAACCCAGCAAACACAGACTTTCACAGACACACACACACAGACAGACACACACACACAGACAGTATTAGGAACCACCCTCATATATTTTGGAACCACACATCTGATCAGTGCACGGCCCAGAAACCCCCCCGCCACCCCCGCCGCGGGACATCCACCTCCCCATGCCCCCCTGCAAGCTGCCCCGCCTTCTCCCAAAGCCCTGACTGCGGACTGCAGGAGAGCCAACCAATCAGGGGCTCAGAGAAGCGCCCGTGTTACAGGCTGCAGTTGGCCTCTTACATAAGACCCGACAGCTGATAGCGTTCACCACAATGTCATCTGGTGTGTCACCTCACAGCCAATCAGAGGCCATCGCTCAGCGGCAGATGGCTCTCTCTCTGCCGTCGCTATTCATTTTGGCGACGCGCTGCGAATAAAATTGCTTGACGCGCAACAAGTTTAAATTATTTCCTGTTCCCTTCATACCGACGACCTTCGGCACAGATGTGCGTAAGCACAGCATGGCCGTGACACAAACTCCCAAGATAAATAAAGCAGCGCTACAATTAAAATTACAATTAAAAGACAGACTGGGCATAACAGTAACTTGGGAAAATAGTAAGACGTACAGTATTTGAAAACAAACGGCAGTGAAAGGCATCGGCCGTGTTCAAAACGGCATACTTGGAACACCACTCATACTACGTTTCAATGAAAATGAGCCTGAAGTGGAGTACGCGCAGTATGCTAGTATGCGGTTTGGAACACAGGCATAGAGACACAGGGTACGGTCGATCTAAACGCAGGCGAAAGGCATGCTGGGTACCTCTTGGAGCTGGTGGAGGTGCTGGCGGACGCGGAGATGGAGGAGGAGCGGCCGCTGGAGGAGCCGTGGGTGCTGCTCATGTCCACGTCGTCCTGACCCTGCTCCCCCCCGCAGGGCTCCTCGCTGCTCCCCTGGCCTCCTGCGCCTCCCCCTGTCCCGCAGGGGCGCGGGCCCCCTCTATCCTCCCCCTCCGCCTCCTCGTCTTCGCCCGAGCCCGACCCGGCCCCGGGGCCCGGCTCTCCGGCGTCACGCTCCGCTGACCCCTCGGCCTCCCGTGACCCGGAAGTGGTAGCAGCATCTTCCTCTCCCTCCGGAAACGAGCCGCTCCCAGGCATATCCGCCATCAACCCCTCGGACTCAGATCAGTTCTCTCTCTCTGCGCAGAACTCTCACACCTCAGCAAAGCCCCTCTGCAAACAGTGCCATTGATAGCCAGTGCTGTGCATGCTGTCGGTTTAGCGTGGCGCCGCTCAGGCAGACGTTATCCCCGTAGGGGCCTGCAGAACAAAAACAAACCGGAGACACAAGGGGTTAGGAAGCTTCTAGCAAAGTGGCTAAGGTACAGGACTGGGACCTGGATGGTTGGTGTAGCCATGATAAGATCTGCACAGCTGTTGGGCCCTTGAGCAAGGCCCTTAACCCCACATTGCTCCCTGGGCACTGTCCTGTGGCTGCCCACTGCTCCTAAGTAACTAGGGTGGGCAAAATGCAGAGGACAAATTACCCCCCGGGGTTCAATAACGTATCTTCTTCTTCTTACAGAGCGCCACGGTAACAGAGTGCCACTGTGTGAGCATGCTGCTGCTCACTCAATGACTCACCCAGCAACACACACTCAGAAAAGCAGAGAAATGGCCTTCAAAGCAGACACAACCTTGCAACGTTATTAAAGCACAAGACGACGACAACCTGGGAGCAACCACAGGTACATTGCATAATAGGCTCATCTATTCCTGGACCACTCTCAAGGCTCACTCTGAACCTGCGCCGTTATCGTGAAAGAAACGGCAGCCATCTGCATGCTGACCAATAGACCAATAGACATTCTCTGCCAGTTCATTGTGTTGCTTTATCCAGTTCTGGCATTCAGGTATGTACACTCTTCAAAACAGGATCGGCTAGTACACTACACTGACAGCCTTGATAACAGGCATAGCATTGTACACTAAAATATCAGCCTTAACCTGGATTACAGGCATTCTGAAAAAAGGCTCCAATATACTCCCAGCTAACACAAACACTCACAATCTTGCTGCAACCTTGTGTCAATGTTATAACATTGACCAAACATTCCAGTAACATTGTGAGAACATTTTGTATTAGCTGTGATAACAGTTGCCACGAAATGGAAGAACCATTTTTAAATAGAAATGTCAACTTGCCATAGTATAATTGGGTAAAGAATTAATTCAGAAACTACATTAAAAAAAGATCTACACTTTTTTTTAAAGATACTGCTAAAAGATTCACATGCATTGGCATACCACCTTCATCAGTGAATGTTCCTTGATAGGGATGTTGATGGCAGTCATGTAACCAATATTTACCTAACCAGGCAGGTACAATATGTGCTCAACTTGACAGGAACAATATTTATCCAACTCAACCGTGTCACCACAGGTCATTATAATGGGAATTATCCTCAAGTGACTTAACGTCTAGTAGGAGTGCTTTTATGAAGCTAATAAACCTAAATCCAGATTTGTACTATTAATTTTCCCAAACTAACTAAATGTAGACAGTGTATCGAACACGAGATATCGACCGATAAATTACGTCGTCCATTCAGGATTCTAATTTAGTATTTCTGACCTCCCTGACCGCGGCATCAGACACAGGGCCACAAGCCTTCTCAACTCGGCTTCACCGAGCAACCAAGATATCAATAATGCTTGGAGTTTGATAAGGGAGCGGCGTAGGCTTTAAGCCCAGTGTGGCTTTAGGACTGAACCGAGTCGAGCAGTAATCTCATTCATTAAATGAGTGAGGCAGCGGTGACGAGCTGCGTATCTATTCAAGCGCTCGAGCGGCGAAAGTGTTCAGTTAAAAGCCTCAATTTTCAAAATTCCGCAAATGCCGCCTAATCGGGAGCATCCCGAAGTGACATAATTCCACATCCTGTGTAAACACGACTCTGGACAAGTCAAACCGGCATTAGGCTATCGTTTGCAATTTCTGTAAAAATACTTTCTCCTCTTGATTCGATCTAATACGAAAGCCTTTTCGTTAATGTGGTTAAAGGTGCGTAAATACAGATGAACAATGCATCACATGCCAGACGTTGACTAAATACCTACAATAAATGTAAACAATTCCATGCAAAATTTTACTTCACAATTGCAAAAACAGTAATAAAAACTAAGAACAACTGGCTTCATTCGCTAATGTCTGTTTGAACATTATTCCGTACATTTATCCTGGGCAGACTACTCAAACAGGTTGATCACCTTCCTCTCAATCATCATATGAATACGTTTGCTGAGGCACTGCCCACCCCCAATGCAATTTCGTCGAGAAGTAGAAGAGTCATTCAGAGTGATCACTTTAATTGTTAGTATGATTGATGATTGATTGTTGTTCTTGTTGTTGTGCAATATGCATTTGAATATGCAATATGCATTTTGAAATATATCATACCAATAAAGCATTTTAATTGAACAGCTCCCTGTATAATACAATGCAGCTATGCGAGACCGCAGTCACACTCTCTGAACTACTTAGTGTCAGGTAGCTAGCGAGTCATCTCAAAATCACAGTACAATAACAGAGACTTTAACATAGCAAACTCGGCTAGTTCAGAGATAAAACAGCTCAGATCATAGCAAGCTTCCTAGCAGTAGCTATAATAATAACAAGTTAAAATTCTAAAGCAACTTTATGTATCCAATATGCTTTGCAAGCAACTGAACATGTAAACGCTTTGTTACATGTGAGTTTCCCTAAAAACGAGGTTGTTGGAGAACATCCAGGTGGCGTGTCCAACAGTTAACAGTTCGCACATGTACAAACACGGGTCCCGTACGGTTGTTGCATGAAAATGTTTTAAGAAAATGTTCGTCCTGGCTAAGTATATGATGCGCAATGGAGCAATATTGAGAATATCCGAGGTAAACTTAACGTTACCTACACAACTTTACATATTTAACATTGATGAGCAATGAAGTATATCGCTAACACTGAAAGAACTGCAAGACACGGTTGGCCGTACAGCTAGCCTTCCCGTAAACATTCAGCACACAGCTAACTTTCAGCACTAAACTAATGGCTTCAAGCCAACTCCCACCAAGTTTCACGAGTAAATACCACATTCAATTGAAGAACAAAATAATAATTTATTCTTACCTTATGAATAGTTGTAGAAACAAAAGTGACTCAATATATGGTCTAACTAGCTTGTTAGCTTGATAATATTATCTAGCTGCTAGTGAACTTAGCCAAGATTTTCGTTGCCTACAGTCCCGCTTTTTCCGTTTCATCCACTGAAAAAATATCCTGATGACAATTCAACGTCGTATAAGGTGAGTTATATCCAAAGACCACCGCGGGAGTACGTGGAAACTCTCTTTAAAATGCAAGTTGCCTACAGTAACTATTATTCTTCCGTTGCCCTAATTTCTCCTGAGATGGTATTTTCTCAATCAGCGGTTCCAACACACAGTGCAACGTGAGTGCAGGCTTTGTAAACCACGCCCCGTAGTCCCATTGGCCAAGTCTCGGCGCCCAGGTGTGTGTTGATTGGACGTTGCGAGTTTCGTCATTGTCTCCACCTCTCTGTTACTCCAAGCCTCTGTTCGTATCACGTGTACTCCCATGTTACGCAACAGCTGAAAGCTAGACACGAAGCTGGCAGGGGAGGGTGATGTCATCGGACGAAAAAAAAGAAAAGAAAAAGAAAGTAGTTCACGAGGTGAGAGACGGGAGGTGTGTGAGCCTTACTCTGCAACTGTGCACATTAATCCACACGAGTTTCTTTAGTTAACCATTTGAAGACTAGCTGTTTTTTTTTTTAAACACGTTTTTTCAAAATTCTAGCTATTTCAGTGTTTGAGTACTCCATTCGGGCTAAGCTTAAAATCATTCTCTAAATTATTTTATATTAGCTGGATATACAATGCAGTATTTGTAATAATTGGCTTCCTATATTCATCAATCTGAATTAAATTATTTTCATGACTGAAAACTATTTTTTCATTGGGAATCATGTTTTTTCAAAACTAAATGTATTGACAATACATATAAAGTTTTGGATACACTCGTGTACATTTGAAAATGAATCCATAAAAACACACTACCTGGGCCCCCCATGTGGAAACCCTTTTTTGTGTTGGGGGAGGAAGTTAAGGAGATTAAACACTTTATAGAACTGAAAATAAACACGTGTTCCATCACTACCAGTTTAGGCATCGTGGCAGTACCGTTTCTGCTGGAAGTGCAAATTTAGTATTTGATATAAGCACATTACACCGTTTTAAGGTGGTAGAGTAATTATCGACGAGCAAGCTCTTCTCTGAACCAGTGCAATGGATCCCATCTGAATAGCAACAAGAACACACACAAGCCATACATAAAAATAAAATGCTTGACTGATCAGCCATAAAAACATTTTTGACACCTCATGCACACACACGAACGTATTAAATCAGTTTTATTAAGCAACAGTACAAGCAAACCGAAAGCTCAACAGCTTTCAGGAAACAATGTAAAATAATTGCACTTGTTTGTAATATACACACATTCAAAGGAGGTCTAAAATCAGACAGGTTTGGCACTTGAACATACAGACTGAACCTCTGATATTTGAAATTCCAATGATCAATGCCCAGCGATCTTGATAGGAACACTACGTGTTATTCCCTTGATTTACTTGCAACTTTGGCCATGTTCGAATCAGCGCAGCTGTCTACTATCGAGTATACACGTTGTAACTCAATTATAGGCAAGTGCGCCGATTTGGACATTTTGTTCATGGACAAGCTTCCGTTATGACCACCCAACCGCCTTTCCTTCCTGACTGAAAAATGGAGCGTCGCCGATACTAGGCGGCAGAGCTCTGCTTTGAACCAATCTTTGCTTTTAGTAGTAGAGAGCAATTTTCTCCTGATAAAAATGAGCAGTACGGTTTAACAGATATATAATTTCAGAGCCACAATTGGCAGGCTTTTTAAAAATGCAGGGCTTTCAAATAGTCTGGCACCATCTCCAGTCACCTTCTCTGCTTTTGCCTCATGGGACTTGCAAGGCACTATGGATTGGTCAAGGGCCCTGAAAAGTGGTTGACTTTGGCAGCCATGTTTTTCACAGAGGCGGGCTGAGTTCTTGTGCTTTTGTTGTGTATTTGAGGCGTGAGTGAAGAAAGCATTTATAAATCACAAGGCAGCTAGTGCACCACACATTTGACTTCAATCCTTACAACATTCACATGGACACAATGGCCTGACTCAAAGAACTGGCTCTACTTAAATCCAGGAAACAAACTGCAGTAAATGGTGTTAGAAGAATTCTTTTTGGTAACACTTCCTGAAAAGTGTTTCTAAAATCTATCTGTAATCTTGTCAAACTCACAATCTGCTACTGCCTAAAACATGAACATAATACGCACATTTCTGTTGTGGGAACACCAGACTTTACCTGATTAGTGCTGAGGTTTGGGAGGGTAATTTAGAAATAAATACCCAAGCATTAAATTCTGCACTTAATTACAACCACTATATACTTCTATCAGCCAAAAATTTACTTTTCTTTTTTCTCTAATCAACCATTTTGTAAAGAGCAGCTATTATATTATCATTTAAAAAAATATTGCATGCCTGAACATATAAAATAAATTAAAAGGTAGTATGGAAATCATATTGATAGAGAGATCATAAGGTATTGAGAGATTTCTTTCTTCAGCAATAACAGACAGAATTTCTTGGTGCTGTTGAACCTGTATGCAGGATGTATACAGAGTGACTCAAATAAATTATTGTGCAAGGAAGAGGAAGATAGAGGGGGCAAAAGAAAAAAAAGAAAGAAAGAAAAAAAAGTCAGGCACTTGTCTTTCTTGTCCAGCCAGGCTACTCAAATCAATAATTAATAAACACACACACAAAAAAACCAAAAAAAAAAAAAACCTTGTTCAGTATATTTTACAAAAACAAATGCAATGGAACTCAGCAGGTTACAACAATTTAGTGCTGGAAGCAAGTTCATCACCATCTCCTCATCCGCTGCCTTTTTCTTCTATCGTCTCTTCAATCCCGCTTTAGGAGTTAGCCCAAACTAAACCAACAAGGAAACAAGGTTAAAGGGGCACACCATTTTAGTCAGTTTACTAAAATACCTGACCAAAATGTGTCAAATAATTAATAAATGTGTTATTTAGCTGACGCTTTTATCCAACGCTACTTACAATCGATTAAACTAAAGAAGGGACAATCCTACATGGCTAAGGTACATAACTGGGACCCGGAAGGTTGGTGGTTCAAGCCCCGATGTAGCCACGATAAGATCTGCACAGCTGTTGGGCCCTTGAGCAAGGTCCAAATTGCTCCAGGGTAGATTGTCCCCTGCTTAATCTAATCAACTCAAAGTCACTTTGGTAAAAGCACCAGCTAAATAACCAATCATGCAATTTGTTTCTACGAACACTGATTGTTAGGAAGTACACTGCCACTGGCATACATTACAAATGCTGAGTTTGGGAGAGGTAGGAGTGTTGTGGGATTTGTCCTTTTTGGGGTGGTTCTACAGGATACTGACTACTAGCACATTACAATACTGCATGCTACAAAAAAAATACTATAAAATACAAAAAATAAAATAAAATAAATAGCACTTACGATGACTGTATTTTTGTTTAGAACAGCCCTTCATGTGTATTTTACGAGTTATGGATTTGATGCTTTAACCTTTGGAAGAACCTATGCACTTGTAAATCGCTTTGGATTAAAAGCGTCTGCCAAACGACTAAAATGTAAATGTAAAAATGAATGAATCCTTTTTATTGGCTGTTGGTAGGCCCTCCAGACTGGAGAAACCCTACCCTGAACAGAAATTGGCAGTGAAAATCAAATATACTTCTTAACAGACTTGCTGTTCACTCTTGGAAGGGCAATGATCATTACTCTTTGGCCCGGACACAAACCGCACCAAGATGTTAAACCAAGATGCAACCTTTATCTATTTTTTTTAGGTTTGGCATGTACTGAATTTTATCAAGTCCTATCAAACTAGCAAGGACAAAGATAACAATCTCATGAGTAAAAACAGTAAAGTAGATACACCGTATGACAGGCCAAGTTCCTGATCTGATAGGCCACCCTTTCCTTGAAGCGGGTAACCATGGGATGTGCCCGATACTTACTGACGATGATGATGATGATGATGAGGAAGACAGCTATCAAAATGCCCCACATCTGCAGGAAACAGAGCACCATGTCAGAGAATGAGCCAGGCTTTCAGCCACCATAAAACAGCAGGCTCTGGAGGTACAACATCACTGTGCAAGCAGCTTTGGAGTTACTGGAAATTGGAGTTCTTTGTTTTAAACACCTAAAATGGCCGACATCTGCCTTTGAAAGCCAGCAGGCTGTCAGCAGCTTCTGTAAAATATCCTTCATCGCACGCAGTAAATGTCTAGGCTCATCAAAGTCAGGGAAGAAAACTGAAATAATATTAAAAACAACTGAGAAAGATAAGCATCTCTATAAGCTTTAAGGTGTTTTTCTCAGTTGTAAGTGTTACTACACCCATCCCACTGCACACATCCTGCATATGAATAACAGCCTCTCATTGGCTGTGGTGAGCACAGCGTTAATTGTGGGCTTTGCTGAGCAGTCTGAAAGGCGTTTTCCCGTTTCCGCGATTAGAAAAGCATTATTGGAGCTGCCGCAGCGATATGGGGGGGGGGGGGGGGGGGGGGGGGGGGCTGCTGACAGCTTCACCTTCATGTTCTTCCACCAGAACTTCCTCTTCAGCTTGGCGGCGTTGGTCTCGAACTGCGAGGCTCCGGCCTGGAGGGCGTCCGCCCGGTCATCCAGCTCTGAGAGCTTCTGGTCCCGCTCCAGAACCTTATCCACGTTCACCCGCATGATGCCCACCACCTGGGACAGAGAGAGAGGAGCGTGTGTGTGTGTGTGTGTGTGTGTGTGTGTGTGTCTGTGCTCCAGAACCTTATCCACGTTCACCCGCATGATGCCCACCACCTGGGACAGAAAGAGAGGAGTGTGTGTGTGTGTGTGTGTGTGTGTGTGTGTGTGTGTGTGTGTGTCTGTGCTCCAGAACCTTATCCACGTTCACCCGCATGATGCCCACCACCTGGGACAGAGAGAGAGGAGCGTGTGTGTGTGTGTGTGTGTGTGTGTGTCTGTGCTCCAGAACCTTATCCACGTTCACCCGCATGATGCCCACCACCTGGGACAGAAAGAGAGGAGCGTGTGTGTGTGTGTGTGTGTGTGTGTGTGTGTGTGTGTGTCTGTGCTCCAGAACCTTATCCACGTTCACCCGCATGATGCCCACCACCTGGGACAGAGAGAGAGGAGCGTGTGTGTGTGTGTGTGTGTGTGTGTCTGTGCTCCAGAACCTTATCCACGTTCACTATGCATACTAGCATACTACTTGAAGAGGTGTCTTAACGGATCCAAATCGCCTCTACTTGGGCGAGTCGGAGGTCCCAACAAACAGTTCCATAACAAAAAGGAGTCATGCGCGTTTTAAATAAACGTTAATTTATTGCCTCTAAAAATACATTTGCAATAAGCATCAGCCATTCCTACTGCCGTTGAAAAACCAATTTGCTCCCAGCAGGCACGTTTCCTGTTCTTATATATTCTGCATATCAATTCGAAAACAAGGAGGCAATAACAACATAAATAAGTCAAAATAAAGCAAATATGATCATAATCAAATCAAACCAATCAATATTATTAAGAATTCAAAATTAATATTATGGAATAAACAAAACTAGCATGTAGGCCTAAATGGCTCCTACACTACTTGTACTACGTTTCAATAAAAATCTGCCTGAAATTTAGTAGTAGTATTTGAGTAGTATGCTAGTATGCGGTTTTGAACACAGCCTGTCCCCCAGTCCCAGGAAAGCTGCCGGACCCACAGGGACGGTTCTCTCTGACGGTCTCACGATCTCACGATAGTTCTGATGTGCGTAGGTGTTCTCTCTGACCTTTCAATCTGTGTGCAAATGTTCACCTCAGAACAATTTTTGAGTTTATGTAGCAGTTCCCGTCTCCCCCTATTTGCCCCTGTTGGGTGCTGCTTCATGGCTCAAGCCCCTGCTGGGCAAATAGGGGTGCTGACTTGCATCTGGAAATGAAGTTGGGTCCCAAAATGGAAAAAGGAAGAACTGAACCCAATGTCCTTAACCCAAAACTGCTACAGGGGCTTTATCTATTCTCTCTCTCTCTCTCTGCTGGCATTTCTCCCAGGGCATCCTTGAAAAAGCCAGAACATGTTCTCAGTGGGCCTCCTCAGTGAAATAAAGGATTAAATAAAAATAAATAAGCCCCGGCATGCAGAGTAAAGGCAGGAGTGTGGGACCTCCCCTGTGGGGCCTGTGCTGGCCCTTTAAGAGCGTGTCTATCGCGGAGCCCGCCCTGTTGGTGGTGTGCAGGGCCCCATGCGGGCGGTTGCGTAACCACGGAGATCATTACATAACGGTCCGGGAGCCTATAAGCTTCCTCGGTTTCCTTTCGTACGACAGGACAGAGGTCTGTGTCGCTGGTGCCTACCTGCCACTGGCCCCGCCCTAAACCTGCCCCACCCAAACCTGGGGAGTGTGGCAGGTTGTGTGAGGTAAGCTGTTCTGAATGCAGGCTGGAACACAACAACCACATAAAGGTTAGAGTGGTGTGAGTCACACCCCTCACAGCACACACAGTGTCACCCACTGGAGAAATGCTACCACTCAACCGCCAGTCTCAAAATTATAACTGTTGGTCTAAATATCCTTTCACTGCTCTGGTCTCTTATAGGCCGGTACAACCGGAAACAGCCGACTCTACAGCGCGTACGCAGAGAGGAAGACTGAGAGAAAGACAGTGAACACACAGCATTTCCGGGCACAGGCGGCCTATAGACTGTGTTTATTGTGTCCTCTGAAGCCTGACTTCCTGGAGAGAAAGGAGTGGATTTGCGTTGAGAAGGGGAGGGGCACAGAGTTATATAACAAGGTGCTCCTTACCGTCAGACACATGGGTGAGAGTGTGACTCATTGCTGGAGCTCCGGCTGAGGGGGCGGAAGATGCAGCCCCCTCCCTGCGAGACCCCAGGGAGGAGGAGGAGGAGGAGGAGGGGGCTTACCTCGTCCACCTGCGCCTGTGTCTGCTGCAGCTTGCGGTTGTTACCGGCCACGCCCGCGGGCCCGGAACCTTCTGGAGTGGGGGTCGACCTGCCAATCAAACGCACAGAGCTCAGAGTCAATGATTTACACTACAATACAAAAGGAGAAGCAAGGGGAAAAAGTGCTTGGGCATGAAAACATATTTCTAGAGCATCTTCATGGGAGTGTCTATGGGGTTTAATCGCCCAACATGGGTTTGATTAAACTGTGCCATAATTAGGTTTAAAAAAAAAAAACCAAACAAAAAAAAGAATTGGGAACCCCTATATTAATTAAAAATAAATAAATAAACCAAATATAATAATCAAAGAGAATACTTCAACAGCAGTATTCAGTCGGTTAATACAGTTATAGGTATCCATACATTATGGAGTACATTGTAGTTAGGCCCGTCATAACGATGCACCACCTGGTGGTCTAAGAGAGAACTACATCACACACAATCACTATGAGTAATGTACCCAAATAATTCTGAATGGAAGTCAATCTACTGTCCAACCAAAATGCAGACTCATTGCACATTGCTCACTGGATGTTTTTGCTTTTTTGCATCATTCCCTGCAAACTCTAGAGGCTGATGTGTGTGCAAATCCCAGGAGATCAGCAGTTTCTGAGATACTCAACAATCATTCAATGGTCAAAGTCACTGAGATCACATTTCTTCCCCATTCTGACATTTGGTTTGGAAAAACAGCGGAACCTCTTGACCATTCATGGTTATTCATTTAGTTGCTGCTCCACGATTGGCTGATTAAATACTTGTATTAATAGGCTGGTGTACAGGTCTACCAAATAAAGTGCTCACTGAGTGTATAACCCAAGGATCAGCAACTCTGGTCCTGGAGAGCTGCAGGGTGTGCTGGGTTCTGTTTCCACCCTAAAATCAGCACCCCGTTGAGACCCAGATAACCAGGCGAGGCGAGTTAACGGTGTGATCAATGCTCTAATGGCAGAGTAACAGTGAAAAGCAGCAGAGCCGGTGGCTCTCCAGGACCAGGGTCACAGACCCCTGGTATAACCTAATGAAGTGTTAGAGTCATATTCCAGCAGATAACTCTCCACAATTTCACTTTACAATTCATATGGGAGAAAAAAAATTCAGAAATTCATTTGCAATACTATAAGAATTTATGAGAAAAGTTTGTGCCCTTATCGTGATTTACGTCTCTGGAACTGTGAAACGAGAAGCAAGGGTTAAGCACAAACAGCAAGAGAGAGAGAGATATGAACGACCCTGGCACAAAAACGGAAACAATCAGAAAGGAAACTACAGCAAAAATGCAGTTTATTCACAGAAAACTAATGTTTCAGTCAAGTGTGTCATCAAGGTCTGCTACTTTGCCTGTTTGAACAAACTGCATTTTTTATTTAAACACATTTGTGTGTGTCGAAGCGTCCCAGAGTAAGACACCTAACCCCAACTGCTCCCTTGCATGGCAGCATATAACTGTTGATGTGCGAGTGAGTGTGTGAATGGATGAGTGAGCGTGTGAATGGGTGAATGAGAGGCATTACTTGTAAAGCGCTTTGGATCAAAGTCAATTTTACCAGTGTGCAGTCCTTCACACCTCTCCATTTTGCAATATGTGAGTCGGCCAGCAGAGGGCAGTGCTGAGGCAGTGAAGGATTTGACCAGGTGTCTAATGCCACAGAGGTCTTCATGCAGAGGATTGTCACCTCAGGATTGTTCTTCGATTAATTACGCTCAGTTATAATCACATAACATGTGCATCTAATTTCAAATTATAATTAATTTAAAAGTTCATGAATAAGTCAATAAGCACAATTTTTTAGCCGGATGTCTAAAGCACAAATCTAACCACTGAGCCCCAGAAGACCTGTGAATAAATGTGGGATGTGTCCACCCACACACTTTCCCTGGGTGTTACTCTCCTCTAAACCGTAGATACCTTTACATCAGGGGGTCTAACCTTTCCTCATCCAGGAACCCCCATCCAGGCTGGAAGGAATCCAGGGGAGACCATACATTTCATTTAATCCAAAGCAATTTACAATAAATCCATACCAAAGTTCATTGGAACAGCTATAGAACACAGGTTAGATAAGGCACAATTCACAGAAGGCAACAGTTATCCAAAGCCAAGAACATCAAGTTTAAAAAGGGGACCCTTATCATGAATTTAAAAGGTTATTTGTAGAACATATTCTTCCAAAGCCAGGCTTTAAATACTTAAATTCAGACCAGGTCAGTGATTGTTTCAAGGTTGAAGACAAAAAAACAATACTGCAACCACTAGAACAGCGGAAGAGTCAAAGCATTAATCTCACCCAGCCAGTGAGTAACACCGGGTTTGAACAGATAAGACCACACAGCACTCGATCCATTCGATAAACCCTAAACGCCATTGCACCTGCAGTTAACGGAAAACACAAGACTCTCCTTAAGCCTCCAAGACTAGGCTTTTTCTATTTTTAAATGTCAGTGTTCCAGAACCAGAACATCCCTTTCAGCTGCCAGTGGTGACTGTGACATCAGCACTAGAACATTCAGTGGACCTTAAAGGGTTAAAATGGAAGCAGGTTAGCAGGCAGGAGAATGATTCGGACGAGAGCACGGGACCGAACGCGCTGTGTCATCATTTTTCAGTTTGCATTTCACCTATGAGGCAGGCAGCCCCAAAATTCCACACCTCGTGACTCAGAACCAGGGAGACTCCTGGCAGGACACAAGCATGTCATGTTTGCTTTATCACTGACAGTAGAGAGATTCCAGGCCAAGAGGTCTGCAGGGCCCCCTGTGTTCCCCTTTCACCTCACTCAAGTCGCTACTGTGGCGGAAGTTGCACCATCTGCGATATCAGTAGCCCATTCCCTACCTACAACAACCTACTTCTGCTTTAAGCACTTATTAAAATGGTGACAGAAACACTGACCTTGAACACATTTTACACATTACCTTACATACAATCCCTGATCACTCCCTACTCCCCAGCTAGACCACTCCGGTCTGCCAGCTCTGGTCGCCTTACGGTTCCCTCTCTACGTGCACCTGGCGGTCGAGCTGTACGTTCACGCCTGTTTTCCGTTCTGGTTTCTCAGTGGTGGAATGACTTGCCTACCACTGTCAGAACAGCAGAATCCCTCCCCCTATTTCGACGAAGACTCAAAACCCACCTTTTCAAACTCTACCTTAGTCCTCCCTCCTGATTTCCCCTGCCCCTCCTTTCTGATATCCCTATCCTTGTCTCTAACCCCCCCCCCCCAGAAAAAAAAAAATGTAATGCACTTCTGATGACAACTATGTTTAGAACAGCATTTCCTGTGTATTTTGCTAGTTTCTGGATGTGATGCTCTGACTTATGGTAGAACCTATGCACTTGTAAGTCGCTTTGGATTAAAAGCGTCTGCCAAATGACTAAAATGTAAATGTAAATGTAATTTTGGGTGAACAGCTTAATTTTGCTTATCTATTGCACCGATAACAGACACTCAAACTGACAAAATACACCTGTGAACAACAAGAAAGAGATGTGTGCACCCTGATGTGAAACAGGATGTACATCCTACCCCAAGGCTTCAACTTTCGTCAAAAAATAAATATATATATAATATATTATATATAAATACACACATACATACACACAAACACACATGAAATAATGTAGAAATGACTAGTTTCTGGGTTAATAGTCCTGCTGCAGACGAGGGTGCACTATGGAATGGCAGTTAGCACAGCGTCCTCCTGGGTGCCGGTCCCTGGGGATGCTCTATTGTTGAGCCCTTGAGTACGTGGCCATGCCTCAATTTCTCCAGCAAGAATTCCACAGTTTAAATGGGTTACAAAATTAACTGTACAAATGCACGTTGCCCTGAATATGCGAGTCAGTCAGACGTATGATTCAGCCCCGGCTAGAACAGTATGTAAAATATATAGGCTGTAACCAGCAGCCCACGTTCTATTTCTGAAAGGCCGCCTTTATTTATTTATTTTTATTTAACCTTGAATTTAATTCTATACGTTACATTTTAGGCACTGCTTTCAGCAGATCCAGAGTGACGTTCCTTTCGCACGCTATACCACAATTCAACTGGGTATTTATCACAGCGATTCGGGTTAAGTACCGCGCTCAAGGGAACGACGGCTGTGGCCAACTTGGGAATTGAAACAACTGCCTCGTTTCACGCATCGGAAAACCAATTCCACCGAACACAGTCAGCTGGATGCAACAGCCCTCGTCACAGGCACAAATGTAACAATCCATTTTGGCATTTCAGGTCATCAACCTTGACATTTGAATATTCTATCAGTACAGAATACAATTTCCAGAATCCACCATCTAACTGTATGCAACATTCACTTCACTGAAGAAAACATTCTTGTGGCAATATATCCTCAGTTGTATGCCTTCATGTGTTTTACTTTGTAAGGGAACACAATAAAACCACAGTAATTTAATACTGGGTCCAAAACATCTCCAACATTGATCGATGAGAAACCGTCAAATTATAAATTTTCTGACTGAAAAACACTCCTTTCAAAGGATTGAAAGTTCCCACTGAACAGCATCAGAATTATGCACCATTATAACAATACATTAATAGATTTGATTCTGCGGTTCCTGCTGGTTTTCCAACATGATATGATGCACATTACACAGGTACAAACTGAAGGCTAATCAACAAAATAATTAAGTAATGGGTAATGGGTGTAATGTGCGTGTAATACACTGTAAACAACACAAAAACACTAGTGTAGAAGTAAAATGCTTGTCATGGGAGCCTGCAACAAACTCCTGGTTCACACATAAATCATTTTGCTTTTGAATGCAATGCCTCTGTATTGGAGAAATGCTGCCTGGATTAAGCAGTTGAAGGTTGAGCGTTTGCAGTCACAATAACGTGATTAAGAGGGTGTATCCGCTTGTGACACACACACACACACACACAAAATGATTATAGAGAACCAGCACAGATGTGGTACATAAGCTACCGAAACCCGTGGGTTTCCACAGCTTGACTTATTTCTTGCCCATCACAATGCACTCCAAAACAAACCGAATGGGCCTCCTGTTCATGTGTGGACACAACATCCCATGAACACAATCACTAAAGTCCCCCATCTTTATCAGATCGCAGTTGAGGACAATACAGCCTTTATTTATCATAATATTAACATAAATCCTGCTTCGCTCGCTATTAACCTTTTATTATGGCCTACATTTCTGCCACTACGGGGGGAAATATAGCGTCATGCATTTCAAATTTATTGGCATACATTTAAAATATGGCAACATATGCCGATCTATACTCAAATACATTTCTTATATTTAAATATATATTCATATAGGCCTCTTTTATATTTTAGTGACAATGTTTTGTACTGTATCATACTGTACATTGCTAAATACATTTCACATTATTCAGTGGGTGCGGGGGAAATACGCGATTAAACGGTCTATACATCGTCGGACTTGAAATTAAATCCTCATTGCAAAATATGAGTAACGTTACACTCAGCTCATGAGATTTAGACTGCAGTGTGGTCTATATGCAAGTTAGTTACTGCCAATTTAGAAATTCCGTCACTTGAAATACGCCCAGTAAATTAGCAAAGCAACGCCACCAATTTATGTTGCGGTTTAGCTATGTAAAGCGACAAGTTACTTGTGTTTTAGTTAGCTATAACATGATCGAAATAGATGGATTCGTCAACTTGTTCAATAACCAGCATCTCGGGAACACTTAGCTAACTAACTAGCTAACTAGAGCTGGTCATCAATTGACACTTCATTTTAACACCGTACATGTGATGTGGAAAACATAATTTCTCAATCCCGGTAAAGTTGCACTTTTAACCGTTTTCATATACAAACAATCCTGGTTTACGATGAAGTCTTATTTCATGAGCTAGCTAGACAACTTAGCTGACTGCCGAGCGCTTCACCGAATGTACTTTTTTCCCGTTAGTGAAACTTAACATGGCTAGCTAGTTAGCAGTTAGCCAATAACAAGTGTAAATTACGATTGTGGCAAAGTTAACTTCCAGTTTCCAAGGCTTTTCGGTACCTGCTAACGACAGTATAGATTGCATTATCACAAATCTACCGAACGTCGTCAGAATAGCTTGATATAGTTAATTTATTGAAACACTGGCACATCAAAACAAACTAAGGTAGTCGCCTAGATTATTAGCTAAATAAAAGTAAAAGAGGGCCTAGCCTTCACCACAGTCTGCTACCGACATTGCTACCGACGCACGATCCCCGAAATGCACCATTTTGCTAGCTACAGCGATAACTAGCGAACCCACCGACATAAGATCACAATAAAGCTGGAATAAAATTAAAGCTACACTTCAACAACCACATTTGCCCCTAGCTAGTAAAATAACTTGCATTAAACCGACAGCGTAATTTGCAAAAAAAGACAATACTTACATGCTTTGCTAGCAATCAGGATAAAAAAAACTACTGGGTTGGTTGGAGTACGACAACCGTAACAGGTAGTGCTAGCTCGCAAACTTTCGGTGAAACAATTTAAAGGAACAGTACGCCAAATGAAAAGACCACGAGTTTAATTACGGTGAAAATGGTCCATGCCTTCAAGTGAAATATAACAAATAAGTAACGTTAAAGCACCTAAGATTTGTATTTGTAACAGATAGCTGACATTTATCTCAAATAATTAGAAATATGTGAATTTCTGATCAAACTTAATTAATGAATACTTGAGGGATCGAATAAGGGAAATGAAAGCGTAATCAAATTAGTGTCCTCTACTATAAAACAGGGTTTACCCTGCTGATAAATTTTTAGCCTATGAAGTGAAGGTCAGGAACAAAGCTACTCGAGATAAACATGTGACTAACCAAACCCTACTTAAAATTAAGCTTTAAAAGTTGTCGTGTTCGTCTACAATGGATATAATTGAACCTAACTCACTGTTCTGAGATGCATTTCGTTATATGGAGTATTGTTTTTAATCCCTTCTGATAATGAATCCTATTATTTATGAATATAAATAGGACGAGTATTTTCTCCAGTTGTAAATTACCGTGCAAAGATAATTATGTAATCAAACAAAAGTCTTCAAGGACACCATGTGTAACCTCAAATGCGATGATAGAAATTTATGGAATAAAACTTATCGGAAGTGAAAGGTTTGTCTTTCAGTGGTCAAATATCTTAAATATATTATCTGTCCATTTTTAAAGCTCTGGAAGACTAAGAAACTAGCTGATATGTATGCACTTCAGCATTAAGTCTTTCACACATACACAACATTTAAAATGAATTATTCTCTTTATTCCAGTTTGGATGTGCCCAGTTATATTTGTACAGTCCCATCGTTGCACGGGTTCTTTATCAGTTCGTACAGTGTGCAGTCTGACAGAATTCTTCTCCAGTGTTTCCCAGCAGCCTCTCCTTTTCGTTCTGTAGTCCTCCAGCTCAGCTTTGCTATCACTGCAGTGCTGTCAGAGAACTACATTTCCCATGAAACTCAGTTGGCACAGGCAGACTTTAGGCAGTAAACTGATAAAGAGACTGAGGCTGAGAAGGCTGAGAAAAGACCATGCCGTGCACTGCCGACCAAATCTGACCCTCCAGTTGTAATATAGGTCTCCCTGGAAAGGTTGGTATTCATTTCCAGACAGAGGGGCACTTCTTAGAGTGGTAGTGCAATATTCTCATGCTTGTGTATTACTTAAGCAAGGGATGTACGTTTTAGTTCACCATTTTACCGTTCATTCTGAAACTCATTCTGAATGATGGTTCAAGTGAGAGGGAGACAAACCCCACCCTTTAGCTGATCTGGGTCAATGATGTAATTGTTTTGGATTCAAATCTGCAATTAGGCCAACCAAGAAGGCCAGAAGGCAGGGATTTGAGTGGATTTCATAGGTTCCAATATACCAGAAAAGCTCAGTGAAGTGTAGAAATGTATTTGAACTGCGTAATTGAGTTCTGCTCCTAACACATGCTGTGTATGACACTGCTCTCCTTTCTGTCATGAATATGCAATTAAAAAAGTAGTCCAGTGTTAAATAAGAAAACAACTCCACAAAGCAAATTATTTTTTCTGTTTTTATTATTATTTTACAGCAGAAAGAATATAAAGCATTCAGAAAACATTTTCCATATTTTAAGGGCAATTCAAAACGTTTTGCATGGCTTCAGCAGCTGAATTTTTTTATTTTTTATTTTAAACATCTCCAACGATTCAGACGCTTTTACATGCACTATTACAAAAAATAAAACTTACAAAAGAGAGGGCGAGAGAGAGAGAGCAAGACAGATCGGGAGAACAGAAAATGAGGAAACTCATAGGAGTGAGGAAGGAAGGATACAGTTGGGAAAGACAGAGAGAAAGACAGGAAGAGAGGAGAGGAAAAGGAGAGGTCTATCACTAGTTTTTCATGCAAAGTGTTGGGGGCCCATTACCTCATTAAAAAAAGCAGGGCCTGTTTTTTTTTTTTTTCCTTCATTTGGATATGATGAAAACGTGCAGTTAGGTCAGGGGTCATGTTATCACTGTCCATAAACTACTGAACGCCCGTCTTGCATTCTGGCATTTGCATAAGAGGAAGTCAACTACTTGTTTCAAATTGTATATTTGTCTGCATTAGATCTAAAGATCTCCACTTAATAAAAGGAAAAAAAAATGTTTATTGCTCTGTGTCAATAAGTGGAAAGCCTTTTAAAATGTGTCTTATGCCCTGCGATCCTGACCTGCCAGCTGTTTTTGTGTTAGGGTGTAACACAGGAAGAGGAGGGGCGGCAGGTCTTTCTGATTGGCCACACTGGTCTTTCCTTTACATTACAAAGCGCACTCATTGGTTATTAGCCCAAATGTGTCACGTGAGGCTTCTGGACTAATCAGTGGAGTACGCACTGTATTGCAGAAAAAAACCCAGCATGAAATTATTACACGAGGGAAAAGAGAGATGAGAAAGAGCAAAGATGACGTGCATGTTAGCTAGCTTGCATACCGCACCAAGAATCTACCAACATCATGTGAGATTAATTTATCGTTAAGTGATTCGGACACAATGGCTCCATCTGTCCAAGCACCAAAAGACCTCCCTCTCTCTTTCAACATGCCGTCCGTCTGTAAAACTGCGAATCTGATTTTCAACAACAGTCCAACTTCCCATATGAGGAAACCGAACGTGGCGATGGAGTAAGTGCATTGGACATTGTGGTGGTAAAAACGCTGTTTTCTTTGCTTCCATCTTACATTGAAGGAAGCTAGCTCATGATATGAAAGAGCGCTGCAATTTACAGACGAGACACTCCTACTCATTGTCCAGCTGGGGACCACTGCATTTGAGAGGACCTACAGAGTAATGTTAAACTGTGCTCAGGGATTTCTATAGGAATCCCACCTCACTGTGATTTTGAGCTCCACGTACCCCCGCCCGCTCCACTCCCCCCCCCCCCCCTCTCCATTTTGGCACCCTGAGTAAAAATATAAAAGGGAGGTGAACTGTTCCCTAAGCTCTAAGAACCGTACGTGAAATTTCTCCTCCGTCGAATCCGTGCGTAGAGAGGCTGAGAGTCCTTACTGTACAGGTGTGCGAGTGGTGCGTAGTGCAATGCTTGCCGTTGGGATTTCCGGAACGTATCGGATCAATTTGCTGTGTTTCAAGGTTTTTGGAAGAACACCATATGGACCAAATGAATGAAAAATTAATAAATCTATGAATAAAAGATTCATGCTGCCCCCAGAAACATGGTCAAAGAATACTGACAATAGCTATATCATTCATTTTTTTTGATTACGTTCCTTGTTCGCCTTGCATTTAAGAGGCTCTCTTGTATCACTCGAGTTCTGCAAAACATTAAACCGACGTTTTCTGCTGCACAGAACAATACGTCTTTTACAAGTCTATCTGACTACCAGTACTAGAAAAATAGGCATGCTTTGGGCACTGTTCAGACACCCAGTTATCTATGTTACCCATGCAAGCGTATAAGACCATCTCCATCCCCACAGCAGTGCAATGGCTGACAACCTCAACCAGTTTGATGAATGCAAGACAATAGTCACTGGAGTAATTAGGCAGTCCTGTGATCCTCATGGTTAGAGCAGGCAGGTTCCAACAGGAGAGTGAGGCCTCTGGTATATTGGCAAACGCGTGACATCCTAGAATCTGTGGAATAATGTGTCATTTTGGGAGTTTTACTGATAATAACTGTCAAGACAACTGACAAATTAACAGTCTAATTAAAACCTCAAAAGGATTGTTTGAAAAGGGTTTAGAACAGACCTTTTCCCCCTTGTTCCTGGCATTATGGCAAGCCTTTAAAACAATTCCGACAGCACTTTTCTCTTCTAGTGCAGCCACACTTTTGACAGAAGCGGTGTTTGCAATCGACCAGGTTTTCTACGTTTTTTGTCCTTTTTTTTTTAACATGTTCCATGCTCCTGACATTGGCTTGTTGTTTTTCAGGATATGGTTAGGCACTTTCTACATAAACGCCGAATAAAAGGTTTACATAGCAAGTCTCTGCAGCAGAAACAGAACCAACAGACACAAAATAATCACGTCCAGAAATTCCCCCACGGAAGCTTCTGGAAACAGACAGGCAGCAGTGCACAGAGACCGTCTACGGAACAGAAACCAAACGGACTGGAGAAACGCACGCACCTTCGCCAGGCTTCCTCAGGAGATAAAAATTCATTCAAAACTGTGCTGTCACTGCTAACAATGCAAAACACACTTCTTTGATAAACTATTTTGGCATTCCCCCTCAAAAGGTTTGGGCAACACTCCATCACACCTGTTTGAGGTGTCTATGTACTTTAAGCCATCTCTAGGTGTTAACCATCCCCCTGTACTCTCAAATCACAGCTGTCTCCCCACCCTAAACCTGAATAAGCTCATTCACACACTTCAACATCTTACTGTTGTTTAGTAGACCAGGGCCAATCATTTCTATGCAGTGTTGCTTTTGCCTTTTGATACGGAATAGCACATAGTAGACCTGGCTTGGATAGATAGCAGCCTTGGTCAGTGAAGACTCCACCTCACCATAAAGTTGTATAATCAGTCTCTATTCATGGGTTTCCTGTCTTTCCGGCAAGTGTCCTTCTGAAGCGGAGAGTTCAGTATTCCACCACATCACTCTCCTCTGCAGGAAAGTGTTATCCGCATCATCACCATAGAATACCGGACACTAGATACTAGCACAAGATCAAACTAGGTAACAACCACTCTGGACGATAGCTGAGACCTTTTCTTAATGGTCAGAGTCTTCAATAAGCAAGGCTGCCATTTTACAAAGTCTGCCAGGACACCACTCTCTCCCACATACATTTTTTTTCTCCCTTCTTATTAACAGATGAATACACAGCACCCAGATTGCATTTTTTTTTGCATTTGTTTCTTTTGATTTACAATATATCCGTAGGGGTTATACCATGGAAAATCAGCCTGTTTCTGAGACACCTGTGATGCGATGAATATGCAAGAGACTCAAGTTCTTTTTTTTTAAACTCTCCCTCTGCACTGTGTGGAGATCTTTCTGGGTTCCTTGTTTGGTAGTGGTGTGATTTTACGGTATTTAATGCTAGTATATTTTGTCTTATGATTATCTGTTCTGCAAATATTATAACTTAATTTTGTTGTTAAGCAATATAGCATTCACATTACTTGGCACCATTGGCAAAAAAGATTAAATTCTTGGTAGCCCAAAAACGAAACAAAAAAAACAAAAAAACAAAACAAAAATGTAAACATAACCTTTTTTGTCTTTGTTAAGATAATTTAGACTTTTTTTTCCTAACGCTAAAGATTTTTCCACTTGTTTTTTGCAATAAGGTCATGCTTTAGCAAAATGTTCTTTTAAAGAACATTTAAAATAAAATACTCTTATAGTGAAATAGTTTGAATCATTTTACAGACCATAGCCACTAATGCTTTTTAATTTTTTTGTATCTTTGTTCATGTCTTATTTTTTCATGCACATAGCTCCTTTTTTGTACCCAGTATTTACATTATATACAAACAATACAACCAGACTTCTCGGGCATTCAAACAAAACTATACAAATTTTCTGTTTTTGTCTCATCGTGTTATCATCCCCTGTTCTCTGAATAAAATAATATATATTTTTAAATACAATCCCCTTCGGATAAATGGTCTCCTCCACGTACCTTCAACCATCTTTATATACAGAAACCGCTCAATAGTCAAAAATATGGATTTTTCTAGCTTAGAGTCCCTTCAGAATCTCTAAGAAGTCAAGGCAATGTATGTGATCTTCCCTTCATAACCCTTTCGAGCTTCTGAAGTTCGTTTAAAACATAACGACGACTAACCGTTAGAACCACACTCATTACAACATAACAGAGGCAGGATACATTTGTTTTCGCAACATAAACTTTGAAAACAACATCTTTCAAAAAGGACTAACAAGCAAAACTGTGAAACGAGGCAAATTCATTGTCGACATCGATGAAACAAAGCAACGCTTGTTACATCGATAAAATAAATTAAATACAAAATATGAGTTGGGAGGGGTTATGGACACATGAGTGACAGCACTATGTAGTAACGTGAAAAATGAAAGAACATCAACCGAATATTTAAGCACGCAAGAGACAACTTTTTCCCAAACACATGCAGTTTTTCCGTAATTTTAACAACACAAGGGTCACAGAGGCAGGCTATCGATTAAAGCGACATTAAGCAAAAGACTAATTCAAGAAGTTTTTAAAACAATAACGGTGCTTAAAAAAGGGTAACCCACTTTCAATAACATCACCGCATTCCCCTACCTATCCCTCCCCCCCCAAAATAACAAAATAAGATCTATTTTTTAAAACTCATCTATCTCTGCGTACAACCCGTTTACATTCATGCATAGCCCCACCCCTTTTGATTGAATGACAGGGCGAAGGGCAATTCGACAGGAAATTAAG
Organism: Conger conger; assembly: GCF_963514075.1. Taxonomy (NCBI): domain Eukaryota; kingdom Metazoa; phylum Chordata; class Actinopteri; order Anguilliformes; family Congridae; genus Conger; species Conger conger. Next base: position 20,937,111 of record NC_083773.1, on the reverse strand, counting down.
ATTTCTGATCGTGATGAGTTCGTTTGGTTGAATACGGGAGTGTGCGTGCAAATGGGTAAATGAGTTATGGCAACGATTTTTGGTTCTCTTTTTTTTCTTCTTCAAATGGAATACTTAAGTCACTTTAAAAAAATCTAATATAATCAGAAGCAGGTAAATATTTTATGATTCCATATTTGCAACCTTTCATCTTCAATCTTTATCCTTCTCTCTTCATCCAAAGAACGTCTCAGATCCAAACACCCCCCCCCCCCCGCCCCCCCAATCCCCCACCCCCAATTCCCATTTTTCTTGCTCCCGAAAAACAGAAAAAAAATCCATGGAAAAGTGCAAAAAATGCCATGAAGATAATGTTACTCCCCCCTTCCATTTCCCCGTAGTTTAATTTCTGAAGATCTTCCCGCGTTTCCTCCCCCGAAGAGGACGGAGGAAAAATAACAAAGCCGTTGCATTGGCAGGAGTAGAATCAGTTGGAGTACTGTCGTAGTAATAATCGCAGTGTGTTCCTTCAATCACGAATTGGATAGTTTTTTTGTTTTTTTTTCCTCTTGTAAAATGTCTGGTATAAACAGAAAAAGACAGAAAGAAAGAGTCTGGAGAGTGATGTCACATCGTGAGGGGGCTCTTCTGCAAGCTCTCATGTTCCTTGGCCCTTTTCAATTCTTTCACTCTGAAAGACAAAAGACAGAGCACACCTGAGGATGCCATTTTGTAAGAAAGGGGACGCAGCAATGACATCCAATCGGAAGGCCAGAAAACGTTACCCAAACCTCTGTGACATGCTGGGGTTTCACCAGCACATCCAACACAGCTCCACCTCTTTTCTCAGGCCAATCAGAGAACAGAAAGAGTTGCCATGGGGATGCACTTGCAGAACATGGCCATCAGTGCCTTGTCAATGGACCACTCCTTATCCATCAACGGAAAGATGTGGCCAATCGGATTACATGTGAGGACTGAGCTGACATATAAAGTCTCAGGCTGTGCTCGAAACGCATTCTTGCACAAGTATTCTACTCGCACAAACATTTCAATAAAGATGAGCCTAAAATTGAGTAGTATGCTAGTATGCGGTTTCAAACACAGCCTCAGTGTATATATGAATTAGAAAAGGACTACATCTAATGCCCATCAAATAAAATCCGCTCTACAGACACTATTAAGCATTACCTAGCTTGAACAGTGACTGTGAGGAAATAAATTCACTATATTTCCCATGAGGTGAACTCCAAACCCACAGCAACAAGGTCACATCTGAGAAAGAAAAATAATCTGCAATCTGCTGCGAAGGACATCGCTAACATCTGAGTTATGACAGGCACTGACAGTCCATGGCCTGGACAAGGTCCCCATGGCTCCCCTTCCAACACAATCAAACACAAACCCAGGTTAAAGGCTTAGAGCATCAACCAGCACCGCCTGATATCTAAATCCAATCTGTTCATCACAAGTGCAGTGAGACCATTTCAACGCCAACTGACACTTGATCCAACTTGTACTGAACTGTTCTATATCCAAGCACAAACAATAGAAAACTGCCTGAATTCTGTGGAGCTCTGTGTTTTAAGTGTGCAGTGTAATGACATGATCCCTGAGATGTTTGTTGATATGATATCATAATTCTCATGTCCGCCAGCTTCAATCTCAGGGCACTAATTGCCTTACCTTCCAACAAGCATCAGAATAATATGGGCATACAATGCGGCCATTTTATAGTGTGTTACAGAGGTCTGTTGAAAAGATTTTAGCACACAAGTATTAGTACATGCTGTCCTAAATTAGTTTTCAGTTAGCACACCAATTTTCAGGAGGAAATGTCCCTAAAATGGGACTGCTGTAGGGACCTGTGTTAACTTCCACCCTCGCTCTTCACGAATGTCACCCCCGACCTCCCTCTCCACCCATCTGTGTCTGCTCACACCCCTGTCACATGCTAGCGCGTGACAGCCGTGATTGGCTGGTTTCCGTACCATTACAGGTCATGTTTACAGTTATCATGTTATGTTTATTGTACTGGAGTATTGATGGATACACATATTAAATGCCATCCCTGCTGAAAAAAACAGCTCAAGCAAGGTTTTTAAACAGCTGGTAGCTGGTTGACCAGTTCCATACTCAACATGGTTTAACCGGCACAAGCTATGTTTTGAAACAGCTGCTGGCTGGTATTTCAAGCTGGTCATAGCTGGATTTTACACCAGGGATCAAACACACTTTTCTGGCTTGTACTTTGTCCAAAGTACAAGCTCAAAGCGCTCTAGGGGTCAAGCCAACAAGTACAACATTGTAGCACAATAACGATGCCATTAAAATACTTGTGAGGTAGCGGTTCACTGCCGTTGTAACACTAAAGGTTTCCCACTTCTGATGCCTCTAACTAACTGTGGCCTATAATGTTGCGGTGAGCTGATCGGGTGGCACAGGCTGTGTTCGAAAACGCATACCTCGCATACTGCTCGTACTACATTTCAATGACAGCCAGCCTGACATTTAGTACGGTGTAATGTTAGTATGCGGTTTCGAACACAGCCACAGAGAGGTGGGCTGAAGGGAGCAGTGTTTTGGCAGAGAGGGTCCACTGGTTCTATCATCCCAGGCCACGGGTCTGTGAGTCTCCGACTGTACCTGCAGACCCTCCCAATTCAACCTGACACTGGCCCCCACCACAGAGCAGCAGAGTGCAGAACAATAACGTCCCTCACCCCAATCCCCACTCCCCCCACACCCAAAACAAGAGAGAAAACAGGGCAGCCAGGTGTTCAGGAGAACATCCTGCCCACACAGGAAGTGATGTCATTCTGAGCATGCCTACAAGTAAATAAGAAAAGAAAAAGCAAGGCCCCCTATTGGTCGGCAGTCATGCAGCAATCATCCAGCAATCCTCAACTCTTCTAATATGCATCTCCACAACAAGGGCAGGTCAGTCAGAGACAGAGAGAGTGTCTGATAGAGCGAGACAGAGACAAAGGGAGAGAGTGAGAGAGAGAAAGAGAAAGACAGAGGAAGAGAGAGACAGGGTCTGAGAGAGAGTGAAAGAGAGAGAAGAAGGAAGGAGGCACGGACGTTAGAGAGCTAGTGAGAGATGCTTGGTTAGTGTGGAGCGGTCTCTGTCATTCGTGTGCTGCGGTTAGTGACCTGCACCTCCCCTCTGGACCGGGAGGCTGTCAGTCCATCTGTGGATCCAGTCTGCAGCCGGCATGCAAGCAGGCATCAAGCAACAGTGACAGAGGGGAGGAGAGGGAGGGAGGGAGAGCGAGAGGAGGAGAGAGAGAAGCTCAAACTGAGTTGCTTCGGCTGCACTCACCCGCTTGAACAGTCTATGGTCCATCAAAGGGCTTTGCATTAACAGTAAAACAACACCAGACAGCTATTAGCACACACTGGGCACTGCCGGGGGGAGGTGGGGGGAGGGGGGTTCAGGGAGGGAGGGGCTCATAGTACAGAGGAGTGTTCCTGCAGGGGTTAGACACAGTGACCCCCCCACCCACACCCTAAATAAATGAAGAAATAAACCCATAAAGGACCACTGCGGTCCTGTTTGATTCATTAATGGTCCACGTTGCTGTTCCACAGGGCCCAGACTGCGATTTGGACAGCGGTTAGTCTTCAGGGAGGCCCTGCTAACGTGTGGGTGTCTGGCAGTGCAGTGTAAGCACAGAATCGGTCAGAGTGAGCAGCCTGTGTGGCAGACTGTTTGCACAACCATCCACGGCTGACTTCAAAGAGCTATGTGTGTTTTCAGAGGTCTGTACGTTTAACTGAAAAGCGGAACTCACAGCTGCAGTCAGTGAAGCGTTGAGGTGGGTATGTGAGTGTTTTTATTGCATTTATTATTAATATTATTATGACTTATTTCGAGGGCCCTTTTTGTCCAAAGCGACTTAGAGTTTGATTAGACTGCACAGGGACTAATCCCCCCTGGAGCAACGTGGGGTTGAGGGTCTTGCTCAAGAGCCCAACAGCTGTGCAGATCTTATTGTGACTACACTGGGGCTTGAACCACCAGCTTTCCTGATCCCAGTCAAGCACCTTAGCATGTTTTTAGTCACGACGTTATCTGGACTCTAAAAAACAGCATCTCCGGTCACATTTAGTGTTTATCTTAACCAGAGGGTCCACTCTCTGTACATACACTCTGTTCACGGGGCAGTGAAGGAATTTGGGCTAAGTACCCCGCTCCGGGGCACGACAGCACACCCCACCCGGGATTCAAACTAACAACCTTGGAGCAGCAATCTCAGCTCCCTGAGCCTTCATGCTATGCTGCCGCCTCATTAGCATGCTAACCCGCCCCGGATCTTTGAGCCTTTCCCCCGGATTTCAGGTACAGCAGCAGGGGACAGAGGCAGGTGATCAGCGCTTTCATTAAAAAGGAGCGAATGGTGTAGATCCCTTTGGCACGGAGGACCATAATGCTTTGCGTGTGCTCTCTCCCCCTCCCACTGTATCTGTACCTGTGAGGTGTGAGTGTGTGTGTGTGTGTGTGTGTGTGTGTGGGTGTGTGTTTGTGTGTGTGTGTGAGTGTGTGTGTGTGTGTGTGTGGGTGAGTGGGAGTGTTGTGTGTGTTACCACATTGTCGCGGGGCTCACCTGTGAGGTGTGTGTGTGTGTGTAAGTGTGTGTGTATGTGTGTGAGATGTGTGTGTGTGTGTGTAAATGTGTGTTACTGAACTGCCGTGGGGCTCACCTATGAGGTGTGTGTGTGTGTGTGTTTGTGCGTGTGTGTGTGTGTGTGTGTGTGATGTGTCTGTGTTTGTGTGTGTGTGTGTGTGTGTGTGTTTGTGTGTGTGTGTGTGTGTAAGTGTGTGTGTGTGTGTAAGTGTGTGTGTGTGTGTAAGTATGTGTGTGTGTGTAAGTGTGTGTGTGTAAGTGTGTGTGTGTGTGTGTAAGTGTGTGTGTGTGTGTGTGTGTGTAAGTATGTGTGTGTAAGTGTGTGTGTGTGTGTAAGTGTGTGTGTGTAAGTGTGTGTGTGTGTGTGTAAGTGTGTGTGTGTGTGTGTGTGTGTGTGTAAGTATGTGTGTGTAAGTGTGTGTGTGTGTGTAAGTGTGTGTGTGTAAGTGTGTGTGTGTGTGTGTAAGTGTGTGTGTGTGTGAGATGTGTGTGTGTGTGTGTGAGATGTGTGTAAGTGTGTGTGTGTGTGTGTAAGTGTGTGTGTGTGTGTGTGTGTGTGTGTGTGTGTGTGAGTGTGTGTGTGTGTGTGTGTGTGTGTGTGTGTGTGTAAGTATGTGTTACTGAACTGCCGTGGGGCTCACCTATGACGACAGCGACGCAGGAACCTCATAATCTTGCGGGCGGCTTGATCCTGCTTCTTGGTCAGCAGACTGCTTCTGGAACAGAGGGGCAGGGATGATCAGAGCAGGCAGAGAGACTTAAACACACACACACACAAAGAGAGCAACACACACAGGCACACATACACAACAAGCACACACACACACACACGCGCCCACACACACAGAGTACCCCCCCATTAGCCAACCGCCAGCCAACTTTTAGTGCAAACTCACACATCTAGTCAAAAATGAGTTATTACCATTGGAACGCTCATTGTTCTGACCCTCTGCAATGCAACAAGTCAAACACCTACATGGTAGTTTTCTCCAGTTTTGCCCAACTGCCAAATCCTCCTCCATCACTTTCGATAGGCACACACTATTACAAGTGTCCATTGAAAGTAGTTGCATTTATCCTACATACGCTGGAAAAGCTCATTCTGACAGCTCTTGCCTTCAGCTACACGTGTTGCTGCAGTATAATCGCTGAGCTGCAGTGCTTGCAGGGAATATCTGCAGTGTGGCATATCTAACCGCCAATGTGCTGGCTCTACAGCTATGCAGCAGGGCCACTTGAGCTGACGTTCCACAGATAGCTGTAACTGAGCCTGCCGCTCACTGTTGTGCTTGTACAGTGAGTGTTGGGGCTGTACTGTTTGCCTGGTACACAGATCAGCGCTAGTGTTGCTGTTGTGCTTGTACAGTGAGTGTTGGGGCTGTACTGTTTGCCTGGTACACGGATCAGCGCTAGTGTTGCTGTTGTGCTTGTACAGTGAGTGTTGGGGCTGTACTGTTTGCCTGGTACACAGATCAGCGCTAGTGTTGCTGTTGTGCTTGTACAGTGAGTGTTGGGGCTGTACTGTTTGCCTGGTACACAGATCAGCACTAGTGTTGCTGTTGTGCTTGCACAGTGAGTGTTGGGGCTGTGCTGTTTGCCTGGTACACAGATCAGCGCTAGTGTTGCTGTTGTGCTTGTACACTGAGTGTTGGGGCTGTATTGTTTGCCTGGTACACAGATCAGCGCTAGTGTTGCTGTTGTGTTTGTACACTGAGTGTTGAGGCTGTATTGTTTGCCTGGTACACAGATCAGCGCTAGTGTTGCTGTTGTGCTTGTACAGTGAGTGTTGGGGCTGTACTGTTTGCCTGGTACACAGATCAGTACTAGTGTTGCTGTTGTGCTTGTACAGTGAGTGTTGGGGCTGTGCTGTTTGCCTGGTACACAGATCAGCGCTAGTGTTGCTGTTGTGCTTGTACAGTGAGTATTGGGGCTGTACTGTTTGCCTGGTACACAGATCAGCGCTAGTGTTGCTGTTGTGCTTGTACAGTGAGTATTGGGGCTGTACTGTTTGCCTGGTACACAGATCAGCGCTAGTGTTGCTGTTGTGCTTGTACAGTGAGTATTGGGGCTGTACTGTTTGCCTGGTACACAGATCAGCGCTAGTGTTGCTGTTGTGCTTGTACACTGAGTGTTGGGGCTGTATTGTTTGCCTGGTACACAGATCAGCGCTAGTGTTGCTGTTGTGCTTGTACACTGAGTGTTGGGGCTGTATTGTTTGCCTGGTACACAGATCAGCGCTAGTGTTGCTGTTGTGCTTGCACAGTGAGTGTTGGGGCTGTGCTGTTTGCCTGGTACACAGATCAGCACTAGTGTTGCTGTTGTGCTTGTACAGTGAGTGTTGGGGCTGTACTGTTTGCCTGGTACACAGATCAGCACTAGTGTTGCTGTTGTGCTTGTACAGTGAGTGTTGGGGCTGTACTGTTTGCCTGGTACACAGATCAGCGCTCGTGTTGCTGTTGTGCTTATAAAGTGAGTGTTCGGGCTGTGCTGTTTGCCTGGTACATGGATCAGCGGTAATGTTGCTGTTGTGCATGTATCTGTGCAATGAAAAAGTATTTGCCCCATTTCCGATTCCAGATCTAAATGGCCAAAAAAGTTTTGGAATGTACTTGTGAAAGTCCTGACTTGAAACCAATAGAAATGCTGTGACAGGACCTGGAACAAGTACTGTAGTTCATGCTCAAAAAGCTCCTTCTCCTTCCCTTGTCTGAATGAAAGCTGATCTGAAGAGTGGGCTAAAATGCACAGCAATGTTATCAAATTATAGGAAGTGATTTGTTTGGTGGGGGGGCAATTACTTTTTCCATATTTAAATAAATTAAATATTTTTTAAATTAAATTTTTACTGATCTAAAAGATCTGAATCCACTGTATTAGCGTGCAGCAGCGACGTGCAGCCCTGCTGTGCCAGCTCCAGCAGCTTCCAGATAGGGCTGGTCAGGCTGGTCATAAAGCTGGTCTAGCTGGGTATGAGCTGGTCAACCAGCTAAACCATGTCAAGCTGAGAGCTGGTCTGAACTGGTCAACCAGCTAAACCATATCAAGCTAGGAGCTGGTCTGAACTGGTAAACCCACTACCAGCTGTTTGAAAGCCTAGCTTGCTGTGTTTCCCAGAGCTCTCTAACAGAGCTGTGTTTCTCAGAGGGCTTTAACAGAGCTGTGTTTCCCAGAGCTCTCTAACAGAGCTGTGTTTCTCAGAGGGCTCTAACAGAGCTGTGTTTCTCAGAGGGCTCTAACAGAGCTGTGTTTCTCAGAGCTCTCTAACAGAGCTGTGTTTCTCAGAGCTCTCTAACAGAGCTGTGTTTCTCAGAGGGCTCTAACAGAGCTGTGTTTCTCAGAGGGCTCTAACAGAGCTGTGTTTCTCAGAGCTCTCTAACAGAGCTGTGTTTCTCAGAGCTCTCTAACAGAGCTGTGTTTCTCAGAGGGCTCTAACAGAGCTGTGTTTCTCAGAGGGCTCTAACAGAGCTGTGTTTCTCAGAGCTCTCTAACAGAGCTGTGTTTCTCAGAGCTCTCTAACAGAGCTGTGTTTCTCAGAGGGCTCTAACAGAGCTGTGTTTCTCAGAGGGCTCTAACAGAGCTGTGTTTCTCAGAGCTCTCTAACAGAGCTGTGTTTCTCAGAGCTCTCTAACAGAGCTGTGTTTCTCAGAGGGCTCTAACAGAGCTGTGTTTCTCAGAGCTCTCTAACAGAGCTGTGTTTCTCAGAGGGCTCTAACAGAGCTGTGTTTCTCAGAGGGCTCTAACAGAGCTGTGTTTCTCAGAGGGCTTTAACAGAGCTGTGTTTCCCAGAGCTCTCTAACAGAGCTGTGTTTCTCAGAGCTCTCTAACAGAGCTGTGTTTCTCAGAGCTCTCTAACAGAGCTGTGTTTCTCAGAGCTCTCTAACAGAGCTGTGTTTCTCAGAGCTCTCTAACAGAGCTGTGTTTCTCAGAGGGCTCTAACAGAGCTGTGTTTCTCAGAGCTCTCTAACAGAGCTGTGTTTCTCAGAGCTCTCTAACAGAGCTGTGTTTCTCAGAGGGCTCTAACAGAGCTGTGTTTCTCAGAGCTCTCTAACAGAGCTGTGTTTCTCAGAGGGCTCTAACAGAGCTGTGTTTCTCAGAGGGCTCTAACAGAGCTGTGTTTCTCAGAGGGCTTTAACAGAGCTGTGTTTCCCAGAGCTCTCTAACAGAGCTGTGTTTCTCAGAGCTCTCTAACAGAGCTGTGTTTCTCAGAGCTCTCTAACAGAGCTGTGTCTCCCAGAGCTCTCTAACAGAGCTGTGTTTCCCAGAGCTCTCTAACAGAGCTGTGTTTCTCAGAGCTCTCTAACAGAGCTGTGTTTCTCAGAGCTCTCTAACAGAGCTGTGTCTCCCAGAGCTCTCTAACAGAGCTGTGTTTCTCAGAGCTCTCTAACAGAGCTGTGTTTCTCAGAGCTCTCTAACAGAGCTGTGTTTCCCAGAGCTCTCTAACAGAGCTGTGTTTCTCAGAGGGCTCTAACAGAGCTGTGTTTCTCAGAGGGCTCTAACAGAGCTGTGTTTCTCAGAGCTCTCTAACAGAGTTGTGTTTCAGGCAGGGCTCTAACAGAGCTGTGTTTCTCAGAGGGCTTTAACAGAGCTGTGTTTCCCAGAGCTCTCTAACAGAGCTGTGTTTCTCAGAGCTCTCTAACAGAGCTGTGTTTCAGGCAGGGCTGGCGGTACCTGAGTTTGTGCTGCACCAGGGCAGCGGTGGCCGCACGGCGGTGGGGCCGCAGCCGGCCGCACTCCTTGTAGCTGCGGTAGTACTGCTGGATCAGCACGGCCGCCCGGCGCGACTGCTGGAACTTCTTCTGCTCGTGGTAGCTGCGGAATTTACTCTGGATCAGGATGGCGGCCTGCGTCATCTTCTTATAAAGTGCATACTGCAGGAGAGAGAGACAGGGGGCATTAGAGAGGGCTGGGGGAGAGACAGGGGGCTTTAGAGAGGGCTGGGGGCATTAGAGAGAGGCAGGGGGCATTAGAGAGGGCTGGGGGCATTAGAGAGAGACAGGGGGCTTTAGAGAGGGCTGGGGGCATTAGAGAGAGACAGGGGGCTTTAGAGAGGGCTGGGGGCATTAGAGAGAGACAGGGGGCTTTAGAGAGGGCTGGGGGCATTAGAGAGAGACGGGGCTTTAGAGAGGGCTGGGGGCATTACAGAGTGAGGGGGGAGACAGGGGGCATTAGAGAGTGGCAGGGGGCATTAGAGAGGGCTGGGGGCATTAGAGAGAGACAGGGGGCTTTAGAGAGGGGCAGGGGGCATTAGAGAGTGGCAGGGGGCATTAGAGAGGGGCAGGGGGCATTAGAGAGTGGCAGGGGGCATTAGAGAGGGCTGGGGGCATTAGAGAGAGACAGGGGGCTTTAGAGAGGGGCAGGGGGCATTAGAGAGAGACAGGGGGCATTAGAGAGTGGCAGGGGGCATTAGAGAGTGAGGGGGGGAGACAGGGGGCATTAGAGAGGGCCGGGGGGGGGGGGGGTGTATTGCTGTATTGTGTTTTCTTTATTTAAGTATACACATATGGCGAGTCTCAACGGACTGGACTCTTCAACACCCAACACAAATAAATACGTTATACTAATACAAACACTAATGGTCAAGCATTTACATTTGCAAATATTTGACTTTTGCTGTGCTCTTGCTTTCAAAGCCAGCCTAAAAATAATTTCATAAAAATAAAACATACATTGTCGGCCACGAATGTACCGTAAGCACATTCTAACGGAGCACTGCGCTACAGCGATCAAAATGTGTCATGTAACGGTACGTCATAATACAACATACCCCAAGCGGATCGTTCAGCCTATCAGATTATGTACAGATCACGGACAGGTACGTATCGCAACACCAGACTGCTCTCACAGTGAGCCACGCACACACTAGCGACAGGGCGCAGCACGCGGGCGACGTTACCTTCAAGGCTATCCATGTCAGCTTGGAAAGGAAAGAGAGCAGAGGTCAGAAGATGGCGGATGGTGATGTCATGGCGGGGGAAACTGGGGGCGGGGTCTACTGGTGTACTGGGCTTCCAGTCTCTGTGGGGACGATGTGTCGGAGATCAGAACATAATTTGCAAGCGTATGTAAGCGTAAATCATTCTGTCGCGTTATGCTGCATAAAAATGGTTTTCGATATATTCCACCGTCAGATTAATCAAATAGGCCCAAGTCCTTCTTGTAGCCTTAGCACTTGAAAGTGTATTTCCCTCTAGGGTCTTTCTGCGCACTTGTCCCTGGTTATGGGTATGCACTTTGCACTTTGTTGTTCGTCGCTCTGGAGAAGAGCATCTGCAAAATGGCAATAATGTTATAATGTAATGTAATGTAATGTTATGTTAATACTCCTCTTTCTCCTGTACGCTTGACCTGTGAGGGACTGAACCCCACATAATTCACGGACTCCCTCTTCGCGTCTCGTGAGCAATCGGCTTCTCGGCTCTGGAAACAGAGCCATCTGGGATTGGCCGATTACTGTCAAGCAGGCCCCGCCCCCTGCTGACCCGTACTCTGCCCCTGTAGTGTGTTCTGAGCCCTTACGGGAGGCAGTGTCGTGGGGTTTTTTTGCTTTTTTCCAAAAATACCCGCAGGATTAACGGCTTAGAGAAGCAGGTCCAAACCTGGGGATCAGGGGGGCCTCATTAAAAATCCAGCCAACCACGTGTCTCCAGCTGTCAGTCAGCTGCAACTACTTAAATATTCCAAATCTTTCAGTCTATAGATTCAATATTTTTGTCTATCTTGGAATGTTTGTTGTTGTGTTCTATCCTCCTGTGCATTTTAGCTATTATGTGTTCTGAAGAGCTCTGCACTTTTTAAATTTCTATGTGGTCACTATAACAAAAATAAACAGACTCTTGATTCTTGAAAATGTAATTGTATTCTATTGGTGAATTAGTGGTGGGGTACATAACATGGTTTCATAAAGTGGGTCTTTGTGTTTGCAAAGGTGCAAACCTCTGTCTGATTTTATTTACAATAATTCCTTGGATGACAATAATTTTGGCACCTATGGTTATCAGATTACTTGATAAAAACATTGAAACTTGAGAGTAAATGTATAACAATAAAAGCATGCAGCTGTCCCTTATTTAAGAACATAACATATTGTTAGCTGTGTTGTTCATTATATGCAGCCATTTTTCCACATTTTAATAAAGGGCGCCAATAATTCTGGAGCCCACTGTAACATGGTTTCATAAAGCTGAGCTTGGAAATGCACTGGTCAGGAGCGTGCCTTGTCCGGCCTACCTGTTTGTACTTCCTGTAGCAGCGCTGGATGACCGCCGCCGCTACTTCCTGTTGCTCCCGTACAGGGCGGCCCTAAAGGGGGAGGGGGAGGAGAGGTCAGAGGTCAGCAGAGTACCCCGTTTGGGATCGGGCTGGGAAGGTCCCTTTTTAGGTGAACGTTCATCACTGTCGGTCACGCAGGACAGAGAAGATTCTGGAAAATGAAGAAGGGGAGGGCTTGGGTGGGAGGGGGAGGGGGAGTGGGAGTGGGAGCAGGTTTGGGGGGGGGGGGGGGGGGGCACGTCAGCACGCCCCCTGCTTGGGCCGGTCTTGGAGAGGCATGGGGAACAGATGCTGGCGAACGGCGGTGAACAGTTTGAGGCGTGGAGATTCATTAAAGCCAGCCGCGGGGGAGCCAGGGAGCGAGGGACAGAGTGGTCTGGGGACCAAGCAGCCAGGCAGCCATTTTGAGAACGAGGAAAGAAAGCGACATACAGACTGGGCCAAAGCGGGTTCCCCCCATGCTGGAGCCCCAGACTGGACGTGTGTGTGTGTGCTCCTGTATGTGTGTGTTGATCAAAGGCCTTCCTGTAGCCAAATGCCACCATTTTGTCCCACTCACTGGCGCACTTGGTGAGTGTGCCCTCTTAGTCTCACACACGGCAAACTTGGCCAGGGCCACAGCACTAATTCAGCCCGAGCCAAGTATTCTCCACCACAGAGGAACTAGGCCCAGCTCTTTAGAAACACACAGCAAACCGTTGACTAACTAGAGGAACTGACCCGGAACAAACACAAACAAACAAACAGACAGACAAAGCAATGGTGTCGTTATGACACTCACACAGGACAGGGGATGTCTGGGGGTCAGGTACAATCACAGACGCAGAGCGCTCACAGATCCAGTGACGGGTACAATCACAGACACGGTGCGCTCACAGATCCAGTGACGGGTACAATCACAGACACAGTGCGCTCACAGATCCAGTGACGGGTACAATCACAGACACAGAGCGCTCACAGATCCAGTGACGGGTACAATCACAGACGCAGTGCGCTCACAGACCGGGCGGAGGGGCCCAGGGGAGGGGCCCAGGCCTGGGCTGTACCTTGTACTTGCGGAAGGCGGTCTGCACCAGCCGGGCGGCCTCGTACAGCTCCCTCTGCTCGGGGTCGGACAGCGTGAGCTGGGCCAGGTCCCGCTCCACCTTGCTGTTGGAGGCGTTGAGGAAGTCGCTCCAGTCGGCCGGGGAGGGCAGGCCGGGCTTGCTGTCCACAGGGCCCTCGTGGAGGGGGGAGCCGGCCGGGCTGAGGCTGGGGTTGGAGGAGGGTGTCAGGGGCTCGCTGTACAGGGACCTGGGGGGGGCCATCAGGGGAAATCACCCAAACCCGTAAACGGCCTGAGCTAGGGTTTTCTCACACTACTGTATATCATTCCTAATGAGTTGCTAAGTTTTACTTAAGAAACGGCCCACTGTTTGTTTATATTCCCCATCGGGAGTCACTAGTTGTGCCTCTCCCTTCAGTGCTGTGACCATTTTGTCTACGCATCATACAACCGGGATCCGCATTCAGTGACAGTACGATTTCTCTGGATGTGCTTTGGCTGCATATACAGCACGTTGTCTTTTACAAACACAGACAGCGCGGTGCTGTTTGCTCTGGCGTCTCTGTCTCCACGTGCTGTTGTGGAAGGGGGAGTGTTGCGCTGGTCACGGCTCAGACACGGTGAAAGAGAAAACGGCCAAACTGCTGTGGATCCTTACTTGTTTTCTTACATATTTAACCCTTCAAATATGTGACGCTGACGTAACAAACACCACTGGTAACTGTGTTACAGTGATTACATCTTTTTATAGGCCAACCCGACTGGCTGGGTCCCCATGCTTTTTTCCCATAGGGATTTAGATTTCTGTCCAAAATAAACTCTGTGGTTAATGTAAGCTTAACAGAGTTTCACCTTTTGTTCTTTTGTTAGCAACAAACTGTACTTTTTTAAAGCACATAACAGCTTCGAAATTCATGGTTGCGATATTAACGGACCGCATACCTTATGTTCGGCAAAATTCTAAATCTCTATGGGGGATAAGCAAGGGGAATCTGCAAAGGGAACCAACCGCTCAAAAATGCTTCCTGGTTTTAGGACTACAATCTGTAGCACTCTGTTGCAAGAAACGGAGTCCTACAACGTTCGCAAGGCCTGGCGGAGCCTTGCTCTCGCACGCAGGTGTTTCCCGGGGCGGCTCACCGCAGGTGAATGAGGCTGGGTAAGTGCTCCACGTCTCCCAGGTAACTGGCCAGCCAGCTCATGGTGTTGCTGACCCCCGCGCTGTCCAGGGGCGCCGTCTCCGTGGCTACGAAGTTCTCCCGCTTGATGCGCTCGGGCGTGGCCTCGATGATGTGCTCCGCCAGCGTCATCATGTTCACCTGGAGACACCGGCACACACACACACACACAACACCTCAATCGCCACCGACGCAGTCTGCCCCCGCCAGGCCCCGTCCCCGTCCCCGGCCCTGGCCCGGGCTTGTGACAGTGACGTGACACTGGGGTCCACATTGGCTCAGGAGGTAAGAGCGGTTAGTCGCCTGGCGGTCGGGGGGGTCGCCGGTTCAATCCCCCGCCCTGGGTGTGTCGAAGCGTCCCTGAGCCGGACCCGACCCCCGAACGAGCCGATAGGTTCCTCGCATGGCGACCATCGGCGTGTGAACGAGAGTCATTCATTGTAAAGCACTTTGGATAAAAGCGCTAAACAAATTCAGTCCATTTACCATTACAGTTATTTTGCTGGTGCTTTTATCCAAAGTAACTTACAGTTGATTGGATTAAACAGGGCCCGACCTCCCCCCTAAGGGCCTCGCTCAAGAGCCCGACACAGATCTTATGGCGGTGGTGAAACAGAGCGGCCTGCCTGTGACAGTGACGGATGGTGGCACAGCCTGGCAGGGCCTCTCCTCCGGTGGCGTGAGCGGATCAATGGCCGGGTTTATTACCAGGCACTGAGGATCCCGCGCTGTGTGCTGGAGACATAAAGCAGCTTAGCGCACGCTGTGTTCACAAATCAGGGCCATCTGCACTCAGGCCTGCTACAGGGTGCAGGAGCGGAGCCAGGCCCTTATTCTCCACCCCATCAATCAACACTCAGGCCCTCATTATTTCCTCCGTGTCCGTATTCTCCTCTGCTTTGTACACTCAGTGAGCACTTTATTAGGTATTTATTACTTATTTTTTAGACTTATCAAGTCTTCTGCTGTTGTAACCTATTCAGATAGAGTTAGTGATGCTTTGTGTGTTCAGAGATGCTCTTCTGCATACCACTGTTGTAATGTGTGTTTGCGTTACTGTCACCTCCCTGTCGGTGTGTTTTTGCCCGCAGAACTGCTGCTAAGTGGATGATTGTTGTCTGTCGCACCATTCCCTGCAAACTCTAGAGACTAGTGTGCGTGAAAATCCCAGGAGATCAGCTGTTTCTGAGATACTCAAACCACCCTGTCTGGCACCAACAATCACTCCATGATCATTAACTGAAATTACCTGTCTGCATTGCACTGCTGCCACACGACTGGCTGATTCGATAATTGCATGAATAAGTAGGTGTACAGTGAGTCTATATGCAAGCATTCCCAATAAACAGAAGCTTGCTCATGCAAGCTGTAGCTGTGGATAAACTGGAAGGCTGTTTATGTTCCTGTAGATGTGGATAAACTGTAAGGCTGTTTATGTTACTGTAAGTGTGCTTATGTGGTATCTTCAGTTATGGAAGGACAATCAGAACTGGTCTGGTAAGTGAAAGTAAGTAAGTCTTTGAAGTTAATCACTACAAAGACTTACTATTCAACAGACTTGACTGAACTGGTTGACAGAGGAAGAGGGCAGTGGTTGGATGGTCCCAACAGCCAGATTCTCCCAGGTTAATCACTACTCAGAGACTCAGAATGTTCACAAGGCCTTGACTGAACTGATTGAGCGCACTGATTGGACGGTTGGTCCCACCTGTAGGTCATCCATGTGTGTCAGGCAGTCTTGGTTCTCCAGGTCCTCCCGGTAGGCCAGCAGGTCAGTGTCGGCCATCTCGCGCTCGGACACCATGAGCACGCCCAGCGTCTCCCGCGGACGCAGCCGATTGGCCAGCTTCTCCTTCCCCGTCCCGCCCGCTCCCGCCCCCTTCCTGCCCGAACCTCCGGCCGAAAACAGCTCCCTGGAGCTCCAGCCGGATCCGCCCCCTCCCATGGAGCCTCGGAGGGTCCCCAGCTTGGCCTGGGACGCCCCCCCGGGACCCCCTCCCTCCTCCAGGCCCCGGTCGGGCCCGTGGATTTCGGGGAGCAGGGCGCTCTTGGGGCGGAGCTGCTGCTGCTCCAGGCTGAGGGGGACGGAGACGGCCTTGTCGGGGCGGGTTTGGAAGGCCTCGGGGTTGGGCTTGTGTTTCTTGGCGAGCGGGAGGTCCCGCTGGCATTCGCTGCTGTAGTAGCTGGAGGGCTCTGACCTGGGTCTCCTCAGGTCTGCACACACAAAGCACACACACAGGCCTGATGGAGAAGATTAACCTACATAGCAATGAGAGTAGAGGGGAGTGAATGTGCTGTGTTCAGTCAGGAGTGAATTTCCATGGAGCGTAGTTAATACGTTATTAACAGAGGGTCAGGGAGGCAGGGGGTGGTGCAGTGGATCGCACTGGTGTCTCACAGAAAGGTTTCAATCCTGATCAGGGCCTTACTGTGTAGCTTGCATGTTCTCCCCATGTCTGTCGTGGGTTTCCTCCCACAGTCCAAAGACATGCAGGCTAGGTTAACTGGAGACTCTAAACTGCCCTAAACTACACTGAATGAGTAAATGGTGTGAGGACCCTGCGATGAATTGGCGACCTGTCCAGGGTGTATTTATGCCTCTCACCCAAAGCATGCTGGGATAGACTCCAGCGTGTTCGATAATGGATGGATGGATGGAACAGGACGATCAAATAAAATAAACACAGGGCTTTTGGAGAAGAGAGAATTATCACAGAGAGACTGTGCGGAGTTTATATTAGATCAATCAGGCTTAGGAAACAGGGCAGTTAGATCTCAAAATCTATGCACAGTGGGCCCTGCTCCAGCACTGGATGGCCCTCCGTTTTAGAGCCTGTTCACACCGACCACAATACCTGTAACGCTCAATATATCGTTTTAAATTCAATCGTGATTCAGAACAGGGGTGTTAGAGTCGGTTTCTGGAGGGCGTAATGAATACAGGTATTTGTTCCAGCCAATTCCCTGAACCACTGACCGTCCATGTCCCAGTCATGTACCTTAGCCTCTAGGCTACAGGCTGCCCCAGGCAGTTATCGTCACAGTTATCGTTCTTGGTGTGGATGCTCACATCGTTATCGTTATGGTTATCGCTCTTATCCTCCTCACCTGGGTTAGCGTTATAGTTATCGCTCTTAGCCTCCTCACCTGGGTTAGTGTTATAGTTATCACTCTTAGTCTCCTCACCTGGGTTAGTGTTATAGTTATCGCTCTTAGCCTCCTCACCTGGGTTAGTGTTATAGTTATCGTTTTTGGTGTGGATGCTCACATCATTATCGTTATGGTTATCACTCTTAGCCTCCTCACCTGGGTTAGCGTTATAGTTATCACTCTTAGTCTCCTCACCTGGGTAAGTGTTATAGTTATCGTTTTTGGTGTGGATGCTCACATCATTATCGTTATGGTTATCACTCTTAGCCTCCTCACCTGGGTTAGCGTTATAGTTATCGCTCTTAGCCTCCGCACCTGGGTTAGTGTTATAGTTATCACTCTTAGCCTCCTCACCTGGGTTAGCGTTATAGTTATCGCTCTTAGCCTCCGCACCTGGGTTAGTGTTATAGTTATCACTCTTAGCCTCCTCACCTGGGTTAGCGTTATAGTTATCACTCTTAGCCTCCTCACCTGGGTTAGTGTTATAGTTATCGCTCTTAGCCTCCGCACCTGGGTTAGTGTTATAGTTATCACTCTTAGCCTCCTCACCTGGGTTAACGTTATAGTTATCACTCTTAGCCTCCTCACCTGGGTTAGTGTTATAGTTATCACTCTTAGCCTCCTCACCTGGGTTAGCGTTATAGTTATCGCTCTTAGCCTCCGCACCTGGGTTAGTGTTATAGTTATCACTCTTAGCCTCCTCACCTGGGTTAGTGTTATAGTTATCACTCTTAGCCTCCTCACCTGGGTTAGCGTTATAGTTATCGCTCTTAGCCTCAGCACCTGGGTTAGTGTTATAGTTATCACTCTTAGCCTCCTCACCTGGGTTAGCGTTATAGTTATCACTCTTAGCCTCCTCACCTGGGTTAGTGTTATAGTTATCACTCTTAGCCTCCTGACCTGGGTTAGTGTTATAGTTATCACTCTTAGCCTCCTCACCTGGGTTAGCGTTATAGTTATCGCTCTTAGCCTCCTCACCTGGGTTGGCGTTAGTGGCGGAGGAGGCGGTGGTAGTGCCCGCGGCGCCCTCCTTCTGCCCCCCGGGCGTGGCTGCGGGGGCGGCGCCCCCCCCATCGCTGCCCCACGTGACCATCCAGCCGTCGGAGGGGGGCGCGTCGGGGGCAGGGGAGAAGGACATGCGGGGCGTGGGGGGCAGGGAGGCGGGGGTGTGCTGCTCCTCGCGCTGCAGCTGCTCCAGGCACTCGGCCAGCTTGGTGTGGCCGCGCGAGCGCGCGATGGCCAGGGGGAGGCGCCCCAGAGAGTCCGGGATGGCCAGCGCCCGCCGGTCCCACTTGTACAGGACCAGCGCCGCCTCCATGTGACCCAGAGCACACGCCCACATCTGCGCAGCACAGCGGGAGGGGAGAGGAGCAGGTAAGCGGAAACAGAAAGAGTTAAAACCGTCTGAGTTGATTTCTTATGGTGAATTTATTTCAGTCCTAAAGGAATGTAGCAGTATTGGAAACTGTCATTTGTGCCTAACCTTGAAAATATGTCGTCCAAAAACAGACTTTTTAACTGGATAATCTGTTTTGTTATGCTGTATGTAACCTGTTCATTAGTTGTATGCCGCCTCTTGGCAGGTCTCTCTTGTGAAAAGAGATTGTAATCTCAATGAGACTTTACCTGGTTAAATAAAGGTTAAATAAAGGTTAAAGGTTAAATTTGCAGTGCATGACGTATCATCCCCATAGTGCCTTGAACACTGCAGCGGAACACTGTGGATCCAGATTCCAAGAATGTATTCTAAGAATTCCAGGCATGGCTGAGTCTATAAGAAAACCTAGGAAAGTCACTTTCGGCTGAAGCTGCCAAGAAGTTTTCCAATGAACCTCATCAATCACTTTGTTTATTAATTATTTAGCATTTATCAATTAACCTTAAGGGGCACGTTATGTGATTGTGTGTCCAACAAAGCACTTTCTCTTGGGTAATTCTCAAATACTTTGCCCCTTCCAGTAAACACTAAACATGAGGCCACTTATCGAATCATTGTTAAGATTGGTTCATACACTTGCACTTGTGTGTCTGATTTCAAAGCTGAGAAAGCAAAGATGTCTCAATATACAGAATACGTGTTGAGAAAACCCACATGAATGTATACTTATTCTCAGCAATTCAAAATTATTTAAATGTCCCAAAGCTGCCATATTTGTTCAGGCCACTATTCATAATCCCACATATCAATGTGAAATCGGCAACTATCAATGCACATTCTTGGCTTGTATATAGAAATAGAGAAGTTCCAAAAAAGCTACACATGACATTAACCTTTTAAGATGGAAGGAAACAAATACGTGTTTGGAATGTTCTTAACTGAACAATCTAATGCTGATGTAACAATCACTACTGGAGTTCTGGAACACTGAAAAAACATTCCACAAAGCCTACTCTTCAGAGGGTTAATGAGGTGCTGGTGGGGAAATGCATTATTGTCGTGTTGGGATGTCCTGCGCATGCCCTCCTCTTACCAGGGGGGTGCAGGAGAAGTGGTCCACATTGAGGGGGTCCACCTCCAGCTCCAGGTCGATGCTGTCGGCGTGCTTCGTCCTGGGAGAGGAGAGACAGGACAGAGTGAGACTCAGGAAAGTGTCATTTCCCAGTTTGTCCCAGTATGGAGATGCAAGAACACAAGCTCTTTGTTTCCCAGAATCCCCCAGGACAGAGAGAGAGACTGGAGTGAAACTTTGTTCCGCAGAATCCCTCAGGTTTCCCAGAACTCCCCCCGGTGTTTCCGCAGTGCAACGCTCTGTAAATGTCCACTGCAGAGGTCACACAGGGCGGGGCCCTGCCATGGTAATGGTGTTTATGTACAGAGGGAAGGCCTGCCTTCTCTGTGTGTGAGCTGCTACATTCCTGCTGTCTGCTCAGCCACCGTTCCTGCACATACAAGGCACTGCTGTGTAAAGTGTGCCCATATGCCCCAAGCATAAGCCCAAATGTGTGCAGCTACAACGCACTTTCTCCTGGTATAGGACTGCTAGTTGTATATACTTTGTCAAAATACACCTTTTTTGCATGTGTGTAAAGTATACTGATTTAATACACCGTACAGTGATCCTAGAGTCTGACTCCACTGTACTCAGGACTCAGTGGATAAATTTAGGAGTACAATAATGTATCCCAATTAGTAGATGTGTTTTCCGAAATATTTTTTCCAATTAGCACATCTTCCAATTATCACATTCCAGGAGCCAATGTTCCTAAAGTGGGAGCGCTGCAGAGCCCTGACTGTGCGATGGCATTCCTGCTGAGCGCATATTCCGGAAAGGGCTCACACTGTCCGTGGGGAATGTGCTGATCACTCTCAGAAATAACTCCATGAAAAGTGTCTAAAAAGGTACAAATGCTTGTCACTGGGGCTGTATACCCTATAGAGCCGTAAAACTGTACCCCTAGCCAGCGATATATAATTCATGCTCAGAAAACATACCCATTTCCATGTTATGTCACGAGAACATTGCTGCACTTTCAGGGTACATTAGGGAAATGTGATCCTTGAAGAACAAGAATGTCCCTCCTCCACTGTCACTGTATTTCTGAGCGAGACGCAATGACAGGAGGCGGGACAGGAAGTGGCGCGGGAAGCGGCCGCGCCCTCTCACCTCCACTTGATGAGGGTCTGGATGAGCGTGGCGTAGCCCTGCGCGGCGGCCAGGTGCAGCAGGGTCATCCCGCGGAAGGTCTTGGAGTGGATCAGGTGCTTGGACTTAGCCCAGCAGGCCCGGTTCATCATCTTCTCACAGACCACCACCACCCTGCTCTCAAACGAGCTGCCTGCCTGACCCTGCCCCGCCGCAAACTGGGAGAGGGAGGGAGAGGGAGAGGGGGAGAGAGAGAGGGAGGGGGAGGGAGAGAGAGGGAGAGAGAGGGAGAGAGAGAGAGGGAGAGGGGGGAGGGAGAGAGAGAGGGAGAGAGAGAGAGGGGCAGGGAGAGAGAGAGAGGGGCAGGGAGAGAGAGAGAGGAGGAGGGAGAGAGAGAGAGAGAAAGAAAGCGGGAGAGACAGAGAGAGGGGGGGAGAGAGAGAGGGGGGAGGGAGAGAGAGGGAGAGGGGGAGAGAGAGAGAGAGGGAGAGAGGGAGGGGCAGGGAGAGAGAGAGAGAGAGAGGGAGGGAGAGAGAGGGGGGAGGGAGAGAGAGAGAGAGAGGGAGAGAGAAAGAAAGAGGGAGAGACAGAGAGAGGGGGGGAGAGAGAGAGGGGGAGGGAGAGAGAGAGAGGGGGGGAGAGAGAGAGGGAGAGAGGGAGAGAGAGAGAGGGAGAGAGAGAGGGGCAGGGAGAGAGAGAGAGGGGCAGGGAGAGAGAGGGAGAGAGAGAAAGAAAGCGGGAGAGACAGAGAGAGGAGGGGAGAGAGAGAGGGGGGAGGGAGAGAGAGGGAGAGGGGGAGAGAGAGAGAAAGGGAGAGAGAGAGGGGCAGGGAGAGAGAGAGAGAGAGAGAGAGAGAGGGAGAGAGAGAGAGATTCTAATGCTGATGTCACAAAGTAGATGTCACTACTAAGAATCGAAAGCAAAGGAGTTCTAGAACACTCTTAGATTCCAAAAAATAGTTAATTTCAACACATGTGAAGAAACATTTGCTGGCTTAGGCACACTGGAAAAAGCACACATGCAGTTGAACATTAAATCCAGGGAGATAGTCCCTTCCAGAATGGTTGATGATCAACTAAACCTTTTAAACGCTGAATACTCTACACCCTTTCACAGCTTACAATACAACTTGTGATTAGGCTAGCTGCAATTAAATGTATGTAGTCAAACGTAACAGAAACGTAAATTTTTAAAGGACTGACAAAAACACAGCACTGTGAAAGTGTGCTTCAACTGGAGTTGTGATGTGATGTGCTGAACAGATGGGAACCAACAGGTGAGAATTCCCCTGAGGCCCATCAGCGAGTTAAACCCACGCTTATGGAGCCTCTACCGGAGCTCTGAGTGATCTGAGGTCCTGGAGAGTGAGTTTAGAGACAGGACGCTGAATTCAACACCAGCCAAAACAGCAGGCCACTGCAGACTGGCACTTAAATGGACAGTGTGGTTAATACACGGCCAAAGGTGTTACTCATGAGGCCTTTCAATTAGGCTGTAATCTGACAGAATATAGACTTCATAAACACAGATGTAATTCATTATTCTCCCAGAGATTGCATATACATGCTAAAACATTGGGGACTGTTTCTAATCAATTTTGTCGAGGAGGGTATCCAATGGGACTTTAGACCAGAAATGATGACAAGCCTTATTCTGGGCACTGTGTATTTTTTGATTGATTCCCTAAAAATCATTTTAGAAAAGCACATTATCACTGAGCTTATTTCACCGACGGAAGCAACAAGAACATAAGATGGCCAGGTGTGTGGCTTCTGTAGAACACCACACGAGGCACACACATGAAGAACAGACCCCACACACACATGTCAAACAGACCCCACACACACACATGTCGAACAGACCCCACACACCTGTAGAACAGACCCCACACACACACTTGTAGAACAGACCCCACACACACCTGTAGAACAGACCCCACACACACACCTGTAGAACAGACCCCACACACACCTGTAGAACAGACCACACACACCTGTAGAACAGACCCCACACACACACCTGTAGAACAGACCCCACACACACCTGTAGAACAGACCACACACACCTGTAGAACAGACCCCACACACACACACCTGTAGAACAGACCACACACACCGGAAGAACAGACCCCACACACCGGAAGAACAGACCCCACACCCCTATAGAACAGACCCCACACACACCTGTAGAACAGACCCCACACACCTGTAGAACAGACCCCACACACACACACACTTGTAGAACAGACCCCACACACACACCAGTAGAACAGACCCCCCACACACACACACACTTGTAGAACAGACCCCACACACACACCTGTAGAACAGACCCCACACACACACACACACTTGCAGAACAGACCCCACACACCTATAGAACAGACCCCACACACCAACCTATAGAACAGACCCCACACACCTGTAGAACAGACCCCACACACACACACTTGTAGAACAGACCCCACACACACACACATTTGTAGAACAGACCCCACACACACACACTTGTAGAACAGACCCCACACACACACACACACACTTGTAGAACAGACCCCACACACGCACCAGTAGGACAGTGAGCGTACGTTACCTGTGCCTGGGTGCTGCCTCCATTCCCTCCTCCTCCAGCTCCACCCCCTCCTCCAGCCCCTCCCCCTCCCGTGTCGCCGGCTCCGCCCCCGCTGCCCTGCTGGTGGTGTCCCGCCATCTCCGCCATCCTGCGTTCCATCTGCTCCAGACGCTCCAGGATGGACATTCTAAACTGGTTATCTGTGACAGACAGGGGAGACGCACGCACACACACACACACACACACAGACACACAGACACACACACATACACACACACACACACGCACACACAGAGACACACACACAATCAGGATTCTACCATGTGTGTCCACTAGACTGCAGTCGACTGCAGACTTGGGACAAATACATAATTGTTTTGGATTCAAATAATTTTCTACGCTTTACTGAACTTGTCTGGTGCACTGGAACCTATGAAATATTCTCAAAACGTGCAAACCTCACCTTCTGGTCCTCTTGTTAGACTCAATTGCACCAGGCAAGATCAATCGTGCACAGAAACATATTTGAATAAAAAACAATTACATATCTGTCCCAGATCTGTCTGACATGCACAGTACATCAACAATAAATCCAACACGGGGGCGGGAGGGTCTCTGGGTGTTCCTTGAGCACATGTCCCACATGGACATTATTCTGGTCCTATGGAACCAGATACTCCATAGGAGAAAGCATGTAATGGTTACTCTACAGGAGGGAGTATGTAATGCCTATGGAACAGGATACTATACAGGGGGAGTATGTAATGCCTATGGAACAGGATACTATACAGGGGGATTATGTAATGCCTATGGAACAGGATACTATACAGGGGGAGTATGTAATGCCTATGGAACAGGATACTATACAGGAGAGAGCACATAGTGGTTATATGCAGTATTCTCGGGGCAGATCTGTTGAGACTGTGTCCACTGCTATGGTCAGTGTGAGCGTTCACTTTGGAGACACAGTGAGGAGGGGGCGAGGAGGTGGGGGTGGGGGCAGGGGGCAGGGGGTTATCTGAGGTCACTCTAAAGACAGGGCTGGCATCCTCTGGGCTGCCATATTATTAATCGGCGGTTGAAGAAAGCACAGCCCTGTAGCCAGCAGCAGTGGGCTGGACAGCCCTGCTGAGTTCATAATTACATGTATGAAAGCGCTGCTATCGATACGTTAGAGGAGAGGGGGTGACGGGACGGGGGGCTGTGACTGTTGCAGCAGCCTGCGCTTGTGCTCCTCTATCAGCCGCTGAGGCCGTTTCTGTGGCAACCTGCTGCTGAGCGGTAACCAAGCGACAGGAGCATGCGTGTGTGAGTGTGTGTGTGCGCGCGTGCGTGCGTGCGTGTGTGCGTGTGCGCGCATCTCTCCGAACGCCAGATTGCTGCCACATGGGAAGCGGTCGACATAACGCGCCAGAGAGACAAAGAGCGAGGGAAGAAAGAGAGCGAGAGAGAGCGAGAGAGAGAGAGAGAGAGAGAGAGAGAGAGAGACAAACAGATGACCAAGATGCTCAATCACCCACAATCACACTCCTCTCATGCAGGTGAGCACTTTTACTACACTCCCTATTCACTCTGATCATGTGACCTCCCCAGTCCTACAGCCATACATTCATAGCGTTTTTGATTTCTGGGATGTGGAATTTACAGCGGAAAGGCATCACTGGGTCCAGGTGACCAAACTAATATTTCCAACGTGTATACGTCCCACATAATATCAGACATATCGCCCACCCTAACAGACACAACTCCAACACACAGTGCCTGGTTTACCACGACGTGCTTTTGGGTTTTACGTTGTGCTGCAACACGCAAGGTTCCTGTGTCACAGGAGTTGCTTACGAAATTTCCCGACAAACAGCAGTGATAAAGAAGGCATTTTAAAGCAGCATCATGGCGGTGGAAACACGCAGAGCTGACTGTATGTACATGAAGGCGGCTCTGCGGTTGTGATTGACAGAAGACATGCGGCTCGTCGCGTGAGCACCTCTGCCACACTATAACTCAGCGTAATGGCTGCTGGTGACTTTCAAAGTCAACAAGCCCCCAGCGGCCGCCCCGCTGCCAGGGAGCCTCCGTCCTGCGGATCCTTATTAATAACCCATCTGACAGAGGAAGCAGCCCAACCGCTGGGCCGCACGTTTGTTTTTCCTTTAAATCGAGACGCCATCCCGTCTCCGTACCACTGATCTGAGGAGCGCTAGGACGGGAGTGTGGGGTGTGGGGGGGGTGTGGGGGGTGGGGGTGATGGGGGGTGAGGGGCTTTTTGGGATATTACACTATTTCCCCATCCTGGTCCAGGGTCACAGGCAAGTGCAGCTACAGGGGTTTGGGAGGGGGGTGGGATGGGTGTGGGGGGGTGAGGGTCACACGCGTGTGGCAGAGGCAGTGGGACGGGGCGAGCGGGAAGGGAGCGCTGGGATCCAGCAGCCCTGACATGTCTTTGTTCAGACAGTGCTGCAGTGTGCTGCAGTGCAGATGATGTCATCTCCACCTGCTGCCTCTCACTCGCTCTGCTCAGAATGCACCGCACGTACACCGCAGAGAGGGGGGGGGCCCGGGCGGGCGGGCGGGGGAGGGGAGGGGGAGGCGCACGACCAAACAGCACTACAACAACACTGTGACGACACGGCCGCTGTCCGCCCCCCAGCCGGTCCCTCGCCGGCGTGTAATGAGCGAACGTGACGGCCGCCACAGCCGCACGAAAACAGTTATGAAGAAGCTCTGACGGAAAAGTCAATATGCAGATCACTTACGGGAAAACGTCTGCAAAAACACACAACTCCGAAAAACAGACAAGTGCCCACCACAGGCAGTGAATACTGCATATTGAGCTATGACTGGTTTTGTTATTTTGTACCAGACTGCCTTCTAATATCAACTCCAACAATAAGGCGGTGCTTTAGATCCTGTAAATCTTAGTATGACAGATACGATGTCAACAGGGAAGGATAATCATCTCTTCCCCTTAATCTCTGGCCTCCAATCACTGCAGTTTCTCTCCTTAAAAGCGAAACAATGGCAAGGCAACAAAACAGGATGTGATATTTTTAAAAAAGATTCAATTCAAGACTGATCTTCCTTAACCCTTTGGAGAGTAGGCATTTTGGAATGTTTTCTATTTCAGTGTTCTAGAACTCTGCTTTCAATCACTGGGAGTGGTTGTGACATCAGCATTAGAATGTTTAGTTAAGAATGTTCTAATCACATATTTGTGACCTCACACCTGACAGGGTTAATCACTTTCAGACAGTCAGCGAACAGTTAGATGAGGCTGGAGTTTTTATAGAGATTTTAAAGGGCCTTCTGTTTATGCACCAAAGCAACAGCTGGTCTGGACAGCCGTGGCCTGATTCTCAAGCCACCCACTGATCGTCCGTCCACTGCTCTGCAGCAAGGCATCATCCAGGTAGCCCGTACCGCTCATCCACCCTGTAGACGGGAGGCACCAGGCGCTCCCTCTGCCGCTAAAACCGCGAAAAGCAATATAACCTCCCCTCCCGACGGAAAGGATCCGTTTAAACATCTGCATCAGTTACTCATTTTATCCGAGAGTTGCATCAGATTGTGGAGTCTGGGAGGGCCTGGCAGGGCTGCGGGTTTATTTTGACGGACGGCGAGCAGAAAAGTCTATGGGTGTGTTCAAAACCACATACTAGCCTACTACTCGTACTAAATTTCAGACCGATTTTCATTGAAATGTAGGAGGCATAGTATGCTAAGTACACGATTTCAAACACAGCCAATGTCATCACCGACGGCAAATAAAATCAGGGTTTCCTGCATACACCCTGCCCCTGCTCCAGGATAATTTGAATCAGTTTCTCAATCGGTCTGGTGTGGTGTCAGGCGAGGTCAGGTGTGCCGTGTGAAAGACCCTTTAAAACAATTTCATTAAAAAAACTGAAATGAACAAATCCCTTTGACAAAAGGCAAAATAAATGTCATTAAAATGCATTAATTACAACCCTGAAAGAACATTTAGAGCAACGGTTGACGTGTCACATCAGCGTCAGTAGGTTGATGGCTTTTTAGAAGGTGTGCCAGGATTTTGTAAATTTGCAAAGAGAGCAATGGAAGGGGAAAGACTGGGGAACTGATCTAAACACTAACCTCACGTCTGAGCCTCTGGAACTGATCTAGACACTAACCTCACGTCTGAGCCTCTGGAACTGATCTAGACACTAACCTCACGTCTGAGCCTCTGGAACTGATCTAGACACTAACCTCACGTCTGAGCCTCTGGAACTGATCTAGACACTAACCTCACGCCTGAGCCTCTGGAACTGATCTAGACACTAACCTCACGTCTGAGCCTCTGGAACTGATCTAGACACTAACCTCATGTCTGAGCCTCTGGAACTGATCTAGACACTAACCTCACGTCTGAGCCTCTGGAACTGATCTAGACACTAACCTCACGTCTGAGCCTCTGGAACTGATCTAGACACTAACCTCACGTCTGAGCCTCTGGAACTGATCTAGACACTAACCTCACATCTGAGCCTCTGGAACTGATCTAGACACTAACCTCACGCCTGAGCCTCTGGAACTGATCTAGACACTAACCTCACGTCTGAGCCTCTGGAACTGATCTAGACACTAACCTCACGTCTGAGCCTCTGGAACTGATCTAGACACTAACCTCACGTCTGAGCCTCTGGAACTGATCTAGACACTAACCTCACGCCTGAGCCTCTGGAACTGATCTAGACACTAACCTCACGTCTGAGCCTCTGGAACTGATCCAGGGTCAGTGCATTCTCTCACCACGCTGCCATTGTTCGCGCCTCCCTTTCCGAATGCAGGTACGACTGTCTGCTGCTATTAAACAGCCACAGCCAGTACAGGAGCGAGCTCTGCTGACTTTAGAGTCAGCTCTACAGGTTAGAGTTAGCACTGCTAAAAAGTCTTTCCTAGCAAGCGTTTCAGTCTTGTAATGAGACCCAAAATCTTTTATTTTTTCTCTCATGTATAAAATATTACCTTGTTTTAAGTAACTTTTTGCTTGACATGTGAAATCGTCTTACCCCTTTGGCAAAATGAGTAAAAATGAAATTAGTAAAAATGAGACAACTTGTTTTTTTTGCAGTAAGAGGAGCTCCAGAACACTATCCCTGGATTTTGTGATACCCCAAATTCCTCCAACAGTTGCAGCTTGTCACACCCTGGCCTAACTAGCCTAACCGCAAGACTTCACAAGTCCTACAGCCCCAGTCTTAAAGGAAAAGCAATCGACTAATTTACAACACTTTTTGTTTTTCAGCTCAACCCCGACTGAATGCCAATAGGCTGCAGTACTGGAAGCAACTGGCTTATGGAAGCGGTGACAGCTGAAGCAGATGAGTGTTGAAATTGCATTTTGTTGAGTTTACAAGCAGAGTGTCCGCTTGTAAACCTTGAAGATGCCTGCCTCCCCGCATCCAGGCCTCCCTATGCGGATAAGTGAAGCTCACTTACAGCATGCGGTACGAGAAGCTAGAGGAATGGCCAGCTTCGCAAAACACGCTCCAGACTGACCGACCTCAATATGACCCCTGGTCTTTAGGGCCATGTCCTCAAGTCTCCTGTTGCTTAATTTGCGAAAACTTTAATTTTACCATGAATTTAATCCATGTTCCACCAAAAATCAGTCCCATACGGGGACCCCATAACGTTTGCACAATATGATTTTTCAGCAAGGCCCAATAAAAATGAATGGACGAGCAGACCCTGCTTACTTGAGGTAAGTGACTAAAGAAACAGACTAGTTGCCAAACCACAGGGCACTGCTGTGGCACTTCACTATATAGTTAAAAGAGCGGGGATGGTGCAGTGGCAGAGGGCGTATGGCTTTCAAATTATCAAGTGGATGCGAAAGAGAAGGAGGGAGGGAGAGAATGTACAGGAATGACTGACGTGCTGATTGTGGAGGAATGGTGCCCACTGCAGCGCTGGTGTGTGTGGATTGACACAGGCCAGCATTAACAGGGCTGTGCAGAGATGGGAACAGCATTACAGGGCCATGCTGAGGGGGGCAGCATTAACAGGGCCATGCTGGGGGGGGGGGGGCAGCATTAACAGGGCCATGCTGAGGGGGGCAGCATTAACAGGGCCATGCTGGGGGGGGGGGGCAGCATTAACAGGGCCATGCTGAGGGGGGCAGCATTAACAGGGCCATGCTGGGGGGGGGGGGCAGCATTAACAGGGCCATGCTGAGGGGGGCAGCATTAACAGGGCCATGCTGAGGGGGCAGCATTAACAGGGCCATGCTGAGGGGGGCAGCATTAACAGGGCCATGCTGAGGGGGGCAGCATTAACAGGGCCATGCTGGGGGGGGCAGCATTAACAGGGCCATGCTGAGGGGGCAGCATTAACAGGGCCATGCTGAGGGGGGCAGCATTAACAGGGCCATGCTGAGGGGGGCAGCATTAACAGGGCCATGCTGAGGGGGGCAGCATTAACAGGGCTGTGCTGGGGGTGGCAGCATTAACAGGGCTGTGCTGATTTGGGGGGTGCCTGCTGCTTGGCTGCAGTTCATCCTCTCTCTCTCTCTCTCTCTCTCACACAGCTGGAAAGAGCATCCGCCCACCCTGCTGCCCAACCTCCGGGCCCCACGCAGGGCCACAGGTGTTGGCCTGTCACAGCCTGACAGGGCCCTCACAGCAGGGTGCTGCAGGGAGCACATCGCCCTCCACCATTACCAGCACCAGCAGACCACCATCTTCGCTACACCCCTATACCCTGGTGCGAGATAGAGCTGCATGATATATCAAAACCACATATAATTTTTGTTTGTTTTTAAACATGTTAAAGCATAAGACCAACACTATCATCATGGGGCATGTATATCTTCCATCTGTTTTCTTTAATCATACCTGATGTCATAGTAAACAACCATGTGACATGCTTCAGAAAAAAACAAAAAATCTCTAAAGATATTTATTGGGTATTGATAAGACCTGCAAGGCTTTATGTGATTGAAAAAAAAAAATCACATGATCACACAAGCATGAACAGAAGCTGTACAACCTGTTGATTGGTGTCTTATCAACACCTAGTAGATATCAGTGAGGTGTTTTCCCAGAAGCATTTCACAACTCCTCTGATTGCTGTTTACAATCAAATCAGGTATGATTTAATAAAAAAGGATGAAAGCTCAACTATACTCACCACGGTGACGATTAAAAAATGTGATTCGATATATCGTGCAGCCTTAGTGTGAAAGTCCAAAAAGTGTATCGGCTGAAGTGACCAGACTCAGGATTGTGTGCTTTCTGACAGCTGAAAGGCCTCAGCCATTTTGTTTTCTTTAAGCGAAGGGCACCTAAGGCCTCACTGGTAGCTCCGGCTGCCTTTCAGCCATGCGGTCCGTGGAGGGTTCTCACGGTGATTGTAGCTGCATCATTCAGCCTCTGAATAAGCTGGGCTCAGGCACACAGCCAGACTCCCGCCTCAAGCCTGGCTGTTACTTGATTACAACCCAAAGATGGACCGCTAATGATGCCCTGTCCAACTTTTCAAAAAAACGTTGCAGGAAGTAACGCGAATGGACGCACGGAACGTATCATCACCGCAGTGAGTGCTAGCCTTGTTTTTCCAACACTTTAGCTTTCCCTCAACTGGTCTGCTTCAGTGCGAATGCTCGATGACGGTAGGACACCCACATCAAATGCAGGCCAGCTTCGTACATTTTGTCAGCTGTCAAGACCTCTGTGTTTCGCTTTACTCCAGAAAGGTACGCACCGGGCCTCCAGGTGGCTCAGTCTGTAAAGAGGCTTGTTCTCAGCCCTACAACTGGGTGTTTGAGTCCTCATGCCGGAGGTCCACAATGGAGAGGCAACAACTGGCTCAGCCACACCAAGGACTGATAGGGGAGTGATGGGCGTAAGCCGGCTTTTCCGTTGGTCTTATCGCTCTATAGCGGCCACTGCTGGTCGGACCGTGCACCAGCAGACGCACAAATACGTTATCCAGCAGTGTGTGATTGGTGGTCTGTAATAAATAAAAAAGCGAGAATAGGCGATTCAAAGGAGCAACGTGTCTACCTGTCTCCACCTGATGTCAGGCAGGAGCAGTTTCTGGGATGAGGTCAACCAATGGGAAAATGGGAAAAATCGGAGAATAAAATACGAATTGGGCGTATTCCAGGGCGTACTCCTGCCTCTTGCTCAATGCATGCTGGGATAGGCCAGGAATAAGCAGGTCAGATAACGGATGGATGAAAAGAAAGGCACACATTGCTCATATCCATCCCTCCGTTAGCATCAGCTCCCCCCCCCCCGCACTGTTATACCCACAGCTGGTGTCTGAGCTAGCCTCATGGCTCCAGCACTGGGACACCAGCAAAGCTCCTTAGTCTAGACCCCAAACAGCGAGCCAAAGCCGGCCAAAGGCCTGGGACACAGGGGACAGGAGGAGCAGATGCTCCCACAGGTGTGACACAACTAAACTAAAACATCACCTGGTCTAACGTCACACACTGCCTCCAAACCTGAACTACCCCCACTCTGAATGTTTTCAACCGGACATTCTAATGCTGATGTAACAATCACTACTGTTAATTGAAAGCAATGGAGTTCTAAAACACCAACATGGAATTTTGAAAAAAATCCTCCTCAAAGGGTTAATGTAGAAATGCTTCACAGACAAAGACACCGGTGATCTGGGAGGATGTGTGACCTCACTGGCTTAAATTTCAGCCATGACTTCACATTGACACCACCGTGAACGAGGCTATTCCGTATAACTTCCCCAATAATTAATAGAAATAAGCAGTGTTGTCCCAATATTTTGTTTTGATGTGCTGGAATGAACCCGAAACACAAATAAATATATTATTTCCCGATAATCGCAGCAAGCCTCGGGCTTATACGGCACAGCACATGCACTCTAGATCAAGGCTTTAATGCAATTCTGGAAGATTCAACAGGAAATCCCATAATTCCATAGGAGGGCTGTGAGCACTTTTGCAACAGGCTGATTAAATTGACCCAGTTAGTTGTTTTGTAATGATGAAAAATGAGGGGAGCGGGGAGAGGCACAGACCGCGCTGAACCGGCAGATTAACGGCCCAGGAAGTCATCAGTCAGAGGTGTTCTGGAGCAGGGGCTTGTGGGATACCAGTCCATCTGTCTTTGACCCGTAATCAATCATGGGATTTGAAAATAAATAAATAAAATAAAATATAAAATTATAACAGCCATTGCAACGCCCTCTTAACTTCAGAGCAGAGGTGAAATGCCAAATGCACAGAATCAGTTCAACACATCGCCTGTAGTGTAGCACAACGGGTGGGGGACTGGGTTCATTCCTATAGGTGAGGGATTCTCAGCTCAACTGCTGGTTTCTCACCCTCCCTTTACCTGGGAGTCAGGCCTGAAGACAGTCTGGCCAAGCAGTAGCACTAATTACCCAGGAGAAAAAAAAAGCCAGGACTGGATTTGGATTCAAGGGCCAAAGTTG
The DNA here is from genome assembly GCF_963514075.1 of Conger conger. Lineage (NCBI taxonomy): Eukaryota > Metazoa > Chordata > Actinopteri > Anguilliformes > Congridae > Conger > Conger conger. Next base: position 20,904,263 of record NC_083773.1, on the reverse strand, counting down.
ATGATCCCTGCTATCGGTGGACCATTGCCATTGTAACTGGCCGATGTACAACTAGAACTACTTCTGCAAGTATCTGGCTGTATGAATCGGTTGTATGTAAGAAGAACGCAAGTGATGTAAGTTGCTTTATACTATGGCAACTGTTGAATGCTCAAAAAACTGGTGAAACAGGCATACCTGCCTATTATAATCAACAGGTATGAGTTTATGTACTACTGCATCAATCTAATTAACTTCCATTTATTTTTTTTGTTTGCACAGTTGCCATTATGGTGTTAAGTGTATAGTTTTGTGGAGAATGGATTATGATTCTCCACAAAACTATACACTTAACACCTAATGGCAACTGTGCAAACAAAATTCAACCCTACATGTTTCTGTCAAACTCTGAGTAAACTTTAACCTTTTCTCTCCGTCTCTTTGTCCATATTTAACCAGGTTAGATTTAACCGAAAGCACAGTTAACTCGTGCAGTACTTTCCTCCATAGACAATTACATCAGCAGGTCTCCGGAAAGAATCTGGAGCACACATGGAGTATTATTATACTATTGTAAATAAAAACAATAATAATACTAATAAATAATACTACGACTAATAACCATTACACAACATAAAGTGACTAAATGCACTTGTGACTGTTGGACGAATGTAGATATTTTCCAGGTGGATAGTTAAATTTGAATATAGCTAAACATTATTTTGTTCGGCACTGTGTTTTGCATGAAATGATAAAGCGAACACGTCAACACACAGATGAGACTCAGATGAACTATACTCTGTGTGGCTCTATTCCTCCTCTCCACGAGCTGTCTCACTGTGCAGACTGACCTGACTGCACCTTCATCATGAACAATAAGCCTTTCCTCTTCAGTGAATTTTTCCCTTGTTTGCTTCAATCTATTTTAACAAACAGAAATAAAACAGAGAGATTGACATCCCCATTACACCTGAAACCTTGCACGCATGAAGCATCATTTCAGCGCTTGTCCAATCTGCAGCATGAATAAGGCAATCAGTGGCCATCAGTGTAACAAGAACCAAAATCCCTCTGTCTTGCTTTGTCAATCTCCTGTCTCAGAGTCAACCTAATTGTATTTATTTATATATTTTAGCCAGCCAGTGACTGCACCTCTTTTAGCCTGTCTGTTGCAATTTTCTGTAAAGAGTGCAAAACCAATTTCAAATTCGGCATGATTGACAGTTGAAAAAATTTTTTCTTAACATTCTAATACATTGACAAGCAATACACTGCATGCACTCAAACTCCTGAACACAAACATTTGGACCACCGGTCTGAGCTGAGGGGAAGTATGAATAATTTGATGGTTCTAGTAGATGTGGGTTAAGGTCGATGGTTTCAACTTTATATCTGGGTACATGTCTGACAAAGTGTTCAATCCCAGGAAGATTATAGTGACTTATTCACTAACGGCGGAAACCACCCCATCGCCCCAATAGTATTTTGTGAGATTCAAAATGTGTTGAAGGAACTATGAGAACTCCAAACACTGGCATCAGTCATTTCATGACAGGTAAGACCAATTCTGCAAGACCAAGTCTCCATATCTGCTCATGATTTGTGATTCTAAGAACAAAGAAACTCTTTATTTGAAATATCCAACTACTGTTGGTCAGCAAGCAAATAAAATGCAAACACTTACTGTACACTGAAATTCAGTGCCACAACAACTTCACCCTAATTATTATTTACTTTGGATGGGAAGGTCTAAAATGCACACTATGCACAATTACCTTTGTGGATCATTTTGGAAAAGGATTAGGCTTATATCGCAGAGGACGTAGCCATAAATAACCACAAAAATAACAGTTTACAAAAGACAAAGGTGGGTTAGTTAGAGCAGAAAAGAATCATTTGTAATTTATGAAATCATGCTCCACAGGATTCTCGAGCTAACGACCTGGGGCAGTACCACAGCAGGAAGTTAAAACTAAACATTTATGTAGGTCACGAGAAAATATTTTATGCAAAACAGCGGATCCATAAATACCACCCCATTAAAAAGATGTATCCTTGTATCGTGACCACTCCTCTACAGCAAAAAATATAACTTCACATATAAACAGTGTAATACGTCGATCTGGGACTATTGGTTGAAACCAAGCACGATACAATCATGACATTAACAAGTTGCCTTAGTTGCCAATGTATAGTTATGTAAAACCATGTGTAAAATACAACTGGTTGGGGATTAATTGTATACAACGCTTCGACGTTGTATCTTTAGCTAACACGATTATTGTATTTGCGATACATTTGTCTGAAGTGAACGCAAAACAAATTCTCGTAGCCTACTGCTACTCGTTCTAATTTAAATGTCAGAAAGACAACCCCCCTGAGATGTGACACTACTTGCAGTGCGGGCATTGAGAAAAAACGGAGTTATAGCAACTAGAAATCACACTAACTTGCAAGATTTTCGTAAACTTGAGCTTCAGTCCAAAGCACTGAGACAGCGTGTCGGCTGACTCTAAACTACATCCAAGTAGCCTATCTGCATGCATCACTGTATTACGCGCCGCAGAGAGGAGTTAAGTTTTAAGCCGGTGTGGAAAAGTAGACCGTATTTCTGGAAAGATAGAGAGAATGCAAACGAAAAACTAAGACACGTTACATGTTAGCTGAACGACACGTAGTGCATTTTCAACTTAGGCAACACGGCACTCACTATCTTAGCCAACGGTAGTAGGCTACAGTACATTCATTGTGGGGGAAAATGAAAGAACCGTAGCTACAACTGGCAGTAGAACTATCAACACCGGCATTACTATGATCCAAAGGGAAGAGAAGCCATACTGTCAACAGTACAAAGAAAAAAAACATGTACACCACGGGAGTGCACAACAAAGTACAGCAGACCCCATCCACTTAGCGGCACAAAAAAATAATACTTGCACTTGACGTATGAACCGTAATACAGGAAAGCTGGAGTTGTGCACTTTTAACTTAACTTTCATTCTTATCGTCACGGACAACTCAAGACAAGACAAACAGTAGACAACCAGCTAAACATAAATCTAACCTTCTATTTCATTTTCCATTGACAGAGTCCCAGATTTGGTAAAACTGTCTCCCTTTTCTTTAGGTAAAAACAGACGTCATTCCTCGGCATACTGACCGAAACACGGACGGCCGCGACTGTCACTCATGCACGCGCTCTTTCCCGCTTTTTTTGTGTTCAACACAAAAATAAATCTTCTTCCTTTTTAGAGTGAAGAAGCAGCTTTACTAACGGGCTCAACAACAATAGAACAAAGTGGAAGAGGAGAGAAGGGAGAGAGGGAGGGAGAGACATAACCCCCCCCCCCACTACTCTCGCTCCCTTTCGCCCCCTCTCTCCTCCCCTCTCCTCTCTCCATCCCTCTCTCCTCTCCTCCCCCTACCGCGCCACCACTCTGCCCCCTTCGCCGAGCCGTTGCAGTTATAAAAAAAAAGCGCGAGTAGACGTTCGTTCGTGCGCACGTGCCGCAGGTAAACAGACGCCCTAGTTTTTCCTCTAACCGCCGTCACGCCGACCGACTCGTTTTTATTCCTGAATCGAATTGCCACTGAATAATGACAAAGAAAACGAAAACGATGCCTGCTAAAAAAAAAAAAAAAAAGTATTTGACACAAAACCAAATAACGCCGGTTTACTCTGTTGCAGGAAAGCCACACAATGCCTGATGGATCACCTGGAAAGGGATTTAGAGAGGTTTTCACTTAAGTAAGTACTGCCAAAAACCTATTTCTACTGCCTTGCTACAACTATTCCACTCCACCGGGAAAGAAAGCGGGTTTCTTGTTAATAGACAAACTCATGCATTGTCTATTCTAATTTCGTTTCTAAAGCTAGATTAGCCTAACCAAACACGCCCACTGCTCAAGTGAATCGTTATCCCCGTTTTCTCTTTCACAGAATCATTTAAAGCCTGCCTCCATCTCCTTTATTCAGTGGGCTATGATGACTGGGGTACCGCTGAAGCTTGGGAGTGGCTTCTTTTACACACACCACCCCGTCTCCTCCTGGTCTATTTATCGGATTAATACAGGAGCCTGCGTTTTTTGGTCTGTCCGACTGCCACTGTGGATTCTACTAACGTAGCTGTTGGGCTGGGCTGCGACTCTATTACCCCTGCCTCCTTTTGTCCTGCTCGTGGCTCCGTACCTGCAATGCTGCAGAGGAACAGCTCTCCCCCCGCTCTCTCTCTGCATTATGACAAATCAAGGCAGGCAGCTGTGCCATTTAGCACATCAGAGCACACTGCTCGCGCTGGCTCAAGTGAGGGAGAGGAACACAGACGAAAATAGAGCTCGATAATCGAACTGCGGAAATGTCAGAATAAGAGACCCATTTTGTTTTAAAAAAAATTATATAAAAAATAGGACTTTGTACAACACTGCGGAGCCATCTCGTCGACAACAAAGACGTCGTCTGTTTTTGGCCGTCAGTTCGAACAAAGAACGATTGACATTCACAAATGTAGCATTTGACGTTTAAGTTTTTCTTTTTTGCGGCATGTGTCAAGTTCAGATGTTCCCAGTTTGTACGCGCTCGTTGTCTCAGGACGCCGAGAAGGAACTTTTGCCTACATTGTACAAAATCGAGTTTAGTTCCTGAGCTAACTGGTCTCCGAGGCGTGTTTTACTGACGGGTTTTATTAATGGGTAGGGCAGTGAATTTTATTTTGGTAAGGGAAGGCATCTTACTTCATTCATGACGATACACGGTCACGATTTCGCAGCACAAGTGCCACTTATAAGACACGTTTTTTAAAGGTACTCTTTACCCAGTGACTATACTGCACATGTTGTTGAGTCATTCCATAACAACCATTAAAGGGAGGTTAGTTCACCACCCCCTGACTTTTCCCGGAAAATCCTGCGGGGGTTGTTTTTCGTCGTGCAAAGTTCAGGAATGCAAATAATTTGATTTTTATTTAATTTGATTTGAAAACTTGCATTGACCAATCTACATTGACACAGACACACGCATCTGGGAAACTGACATCCCGCTGTACGTCTCACACCAGTATAGCCTGCACAGGCACTCACAGTAATCGCAGAAACAACGGATCCACCTGCACAGCAGTTAGGCATTGCCCAATGCGCAGTTACGGCATACAGACGGGCGGCGGGAACGTATGTTGACAGAAGTGAAATGGTGAAACATGCCAGCGCCCTTCGCTCCTGCGAGACGAAGGCGCACTTCACCTTGGGAATCCACATGCTTTAAAAATAAATGAAAAACGATGATGTCACATCTCCCTCCCAAACGCAATATGGCCTCGGAGAAAAAGGGAGGCATTTTGATAGATGCAAACTCGGGAGGTGAAGAGGAGACCAAGTCCATCACAACGCATCAGGATCAAATTCATACAACATAAAAACACAAGCAACTGCGCCCCCCCTTTCCCACCCCCCAGCTTTCTGTTTGACGTGAGTGTCTATGTACAACTGGTACAAGACACATAACCGAATCTCGTGCTCTGTCTCTCTCTCTCTTCTGTACAATAGCAGAATGCCCGTCGGGAACAGAGGCTGGAATGTGTTGGCTCTGTCCTTGATATGAATCACTCGTCCCTGGCAGGCGAGCCTTGACAAGGACCGCGGCTCAGTCTGTCTTTTTCCTGTCATCTTCCAGAAAAAAAGAAAAGAAAAACGAAAGACCTTGAAGGTCTGAGAAAAAACCTGACAACATTTTGCAAAGGAGCGAGGTCTGACCCAAAGCTGACGCAGTGCTGCGGCCTGACAAGTTTATAAATCTGAAAATACACACCATTCCCCATATTCTTTTCACAGTGGCTTATTCTAGCCATCTTAGTGAGTCAACATCCTCTTGTCTTTGACCCTGAAATGTCAGAACACAGTGTGTCATAACATCAGTCAACTATTTTTATTATAATTTTTCTACAGAACACATTTTCACAGTTAGTAACATGAGCCAGTTGAAAGTTTGCTGGGTCCCTTCTCGCCCCCGAAACCAGAAGTAAAAAAGCATCCGGTCCTCCAAATTAAATTACACACCGGAGTGCTGTATGCTAGCCAGCTACAGAGAATGGCAGCCATAATTCATAATGCTATTTCTTGGCCCCCTGCTGCCCAAGAGAATATAAATATATGATATATAATATAACCGTAATATATCAAAATACTTCTATAATATAGCGCATTACAGCTAGGTCTCACAGTAGTCCTAACCTCATACATGAGATTGTAAAAGTAAAAGGCTACATACAGTACATTAGAGGTGAACGAAGCACACACCTCACAACTCGGTCAGCAGACCTTAGAGCATTAAGACCCAGTCTACAATCACAGTGACCAGTCACTTAACACTACGGTAGATACACGGCACTAACCTGTGAACAAACAACGTGCAAGCATATTACTGCTGTTGATTAGCCTTCAGACGCTGCACTGTTCTTTACATTTACAAGAATGCACTATTTATGTAGCTCAGCTGGTTATCTTTAGTTACAATTATTGTGGCTTTCAAATTATGAATGTACTTGCCCATTTTGTTAAAGACCGAGCATTTTTAAACAGTTAAAAATAAAATACTATGATAAGCACTTAAATGGTTATACTTAAGTTATCTTGTTGGGGTTCTGAGTGAGTTTTATGTCCTTAATACAATGTCTTATACTGCCTATTGCTGGAGGATTCGGTGCCTTGTTTATGATGTCATCAACAAGATGATTTCATCCATTCATTCATTCATTCATTCATTCATTCATTCATTATCCTAACCCGCTTATCCTGAACAGGGTCACAGGGGGGCTGGGAGCCTATCCCATCATACATTGGGCGAAAGGCAGGAATTGACCCTGGACAGGTCGCCAGTCCATCGCAGGGCACACACGCCATTCACTCACACACTCATACCTATGGGCAATTTAGACTCTCCAATCAGCCTAACCTGCATGTCTTTGAACTGTGGGAGGAAACCGGAGTACCCGGAGGAAACCCACGCAGACACAGGGAGAACATGCAAACTCCACACAGAGAGGCCCCGGCCGACGGGCATTCGAACCCAGGACCTCCTTGCTGTGAGGCGGCAGTGCTACCCACTGCACCATCCGTGTCGCCCACAAGATGATCTGCATGAATGTTTTTTTCCCCACCAATCAGCAGCATTGAAAAACCAGCTCATTATACTAATGTGTTAATGTCCCTGCTTTTCACTTTACCAGTACTTAATGTACTATAGGCTCTGTACAAGCAACACAGCCTGTTGCATAAGTTACTGTGTAGGCATGTTAAACTTGAAATGATTCAAAACTGTTTCAATAGTTGTTTTTTTCCTTCGAACTTCATTTCCACAAATTACCAGTTTCAAACTCATTTACAAACAACCTTATTACTGTCCAACTACACATGAATGATAATTACAGTAAGTGCCATTTCATTGCTTTGTTCTTTGGGAACCAGCAAGAAATAAGGGGGGCGGGGAGCGATTCCCGTCAAAAATGTAAGCGAAATTATTTACACAAACGGTCACATTTTATTATTTAATCTGCTGCAGATTCCATGTTTTGTTTGTTTTCCACGCTTGCACATGAACAATGGTAAATGCATGAAAGAAAAATAGCTATAAAATCAGCCGTCGCTGCTGGAATGGATCCGGGGAACATAACTTTGAATGGCCCCCAGGTATGCGACGGTGTTCACGCACCTGACACCCCGCAGCGGCCCGACACGAAGCGGAGTTACAGGTTTTGTCGGTCACGCTACGGAGACAGTGCTCAAACCCCGGTCCTCGTTGTTTGTTCTCAGGTCTTGCTGATGCTCTGAAAAGGCATCTGGTATCTGTTTACAGCGCACCTCCCGTCCGGGCCTCTGCTCGGGGCCCGTCCTCCCCCAGACCGCACTCGCAGGGCACAATTAGATGCCCACACAGCTCATTTCCCAGCAGCAGGACACGCTGTGTGCTGAGTTCTGCAGGATCGGCTGGGTGGGTCGAGATGTTGAGGTTAAAAAATCCTGCAGGATTTAGAAGCGGAAGTCCGCAGTACAACTGAGCGTTTCCTTCATATACTGACCGGACCTGGATCAAATACGTGAATGTTTTTGATTCACAGACGTTTCTATGCTTTACTGAGCCTGTCTGGTGTATTGCAACCTATGGAACCCTAAAAAAAGACCTAACCATGCCTTCTGGACCTCTTGATTGGGTCAGATGCCCAGATTTCCCTCCCTCAGTGACACCTGGAAGGCAGCAGGTTCAGTTCAGCCAACCACACATGATGTGTACATTGTCTTTGCAGTCAGTTTTTATTTAATGTATCTGTATCAAATGTATCAGTATATATGTTACTGAGCTAGTTTACTGATCTGTCGCTATTCATTTTTCTAGTTCTAAAAGCTGCTGCCTTCCAGGCTTCACTGTGGGAAGCTTTCACAGTTGCACCAGGCAAGATCAATCGAGCACAGAAAAGTATTTGAATCCAAAACAATTACTTATTTGACCTAGGTCTGATACTGAATACGTGTATTAGCCACCTAGTGGCTACATCACCAGTGGGCTGCCATCATAAAACTCAGGTCCCTCGTGTGTTGTGGTGGATCAAAGCTCATGGGCAGGCTTCATCAAACTGATATCCCCAGTCCCTCTGCAGGACTGGTCTTCAGAGTGATGAGGGAGGCCATTTTAAAATGTTATGTCTTTAATAGGCAGCTATAATCTACTATGAGTAATGCACCAGTGGTATTATGGCCCTCTGTGGACACTGTACTTCACTGAGGTGTATATATGAGTACTCTTTGGAACGAGCACTAAAACCCTTTTTGGCAAGGTCAGGTTTTACATTACAGAACAGGAAATGGGCATCGGCTATATGTAAGACACCAAGAGGGCGTGAGTCAGCCTTACAGGTGCAGTTGAGGTGCGGTTGCATATCTGATAATATCACAGAAGGGGCACCGAGAATGGTTCTCTTCAAAAAATTATTTGTCCTCACCTCACTGAACATTATGTGACAGGGGATGGAAATTACGGTGATGTTGGAGGAACAAGTTTTTAAATATGATCCCGTTCAAGAAAATTAATGCAAATCATTGGCATTAACAGTTAGTAGCTTCAGTCAAAGATAGTTTTTTCTTTGTGTGTTTGCTCACATAGCTGCCTTTGGCGCTCTTCAAGCATGCACCAGATCAGGTAAAAGGCACTGTGCAGATCTCACACAACACAGCCCAGCTGGGTGTCTGAGTAATCACAGCTATCTGATCATTAGTAACTGATCGTTCATACCCAGAGAGCCACTGTGTGAAAGCACAGAGGAGGGGGGAGTCAGGAGAGGAACGGGGTGGATGGGCCCCCCCCCCCCTCTGTAGCCGGGTTCCTCCAGAGATTTCTTCCCATTCAGGAGTTTCTTTTTTTTTTTTTAGCACACTTGCTATCTGGGGGGGCTGGTGTCTGCTCTTCTGCTACTCTGTAGAGAGTCGTTAGTAAAAAGCGCGATAGGAACAAGGCAGAATTGAAGTGAAGGGGTTACTGGTTATGGAGGAGCGGTACAGGCGCAGTCTGTGAATGGGCCGGCGAGCCGTTTCAGTGCTTTGAGCCGCCCGCCAACGATTACGCCTTTTCCCTCAAGGGCCCTCTGCATTGCAGCTGTCCCTGTTCCTGCGCTCCTAGCGGTGCCCTAGTTTATCCCGCTAACGTGCACTCACTGCAGCAGCAGACCCAACCCCCCGCTCTCCGCGTATACACACACACACGCACGCGCGCACACACACAGTCATATACACTCACTCGCATTCCGTCTATGCACACTTGAATGACCTCCCCCCCCCCCACAGTCACCCCCCCCCCTCAGCTCACCCTTTTAATCCTTTGATGTGTGAGGTCACATATGTGATTAGAATGTTAGTGACTGAACATTCTAATGCTGATGTAACACTACCGCTAATTGAACGCAAGGGAGTCCCTACTCCCCGTTAACCCATTATATTTAATCTGTTCACCCTTTATCTTTTAAAGCTCTCAGTAACCCCGAGCTAGGAATCCAAAATCTTTGCTGTCAGTCTCAGCTGGAGAAAAAGGGACAGCATGCAGGGATCTACACATTTGTTTAAAGATCCTGATCACACAGAAGTGGCTAAACATTAATCACCCAGCTTTACATTGCATTCAGATAAGGGGAGCATTTGATTTTTGAGGCCTAAATATATATGAACAAATATGTAAATTTACCTCCTTAGCACCACCATCTCAACTAGGTACCAAAATAGGTACCAATAGCAGTTTTCTAAGAAATTAACTGAACAATTTAAGCTACCTCTTAATGTTATGTTCAAAATACAAGCGATGCTAAGTATTCCCTTTTTACAAATTTTTTTACGGACATTTTTCTATACTATATCTGTCTCGCTGTTCCATGAATAGATATTGTTATTGGATGTGGGCAGTCCCTCAGTGCTAAAGAAGGCCAGAATCTCCATTCTATTTCACAGAACAACTTTTACTGTAAAGAACTCTATATTTTTACTCACAGCCTACCTTCCCCAGTTACTATGGCTCGTTGGCACCAAACATGCTAAATGATCTTGGGTGTTAAGCCGGGGTGCAGTTTCAGCAGCCCTGCAGTGAATTGTTGTAAAATTTAAGCAAATGGGACCCAGGAGGGGACCTGAACGAGCCCAGCCAGGGCTGAAATTATGAGATGTGTCCAAAACTTGTGTCTCCCGAGATGTGCTTTTCGCAGCTAATATGTCTGTAGGGCCAGATTTACATGGCCAGGGGCTGCTTATCTTCCCCTAACCCCTGTTACCTGGTGCACACAGAGCTTATGGACAGGCCGTTCTATTGAGTTTGTGTCCCTGCTGATCCTACTTAGCATGTAACTGTATAACTGACAGGGGCACAGTATGGGGTGACGGGGGCCGGGTTTAATATGAGTTCAAGGGCCCTGACCGACAGGGGCCCTCAAAGGGCCCTGCTGCACTGTAACTGTGCCAGGCTGGAGTGGCTGATGGGCCCCGAAATCCCCGGCGGCACCCCCCGACAACAACAGGTACTGTGGATTGTGTGAAGAATAAGGCTTTGTCATTGGTCTAGGTCCAAGCTCACTGTCACAGCCGTGCCAACACAGCCGGGCCAAGCTGACTGCTTAACCAGATCAGCGCCTCGGCTGTTCTGCATAGCGCCGTATGATTGTCTTCTGACAGTCTGGCACGAGGAAACAGGCAACCGGCCGAGACACTGACTTTGGCACCATCGCCTCCATACTGTCCGTACTGATGCACATCAGCCATCACTTTTATTCCAGTACAGCGCACTCACTGAAGGAGTCCCTGAGAGGTGGCAGAAAATATCAGAACAACTAAAGAAATTCAGACCCGTCAAAAAAGAGCTGCTCCAAAAATAAACCACAGATGTACCTGGCTTGGTACCCCAAGCAACATGACCTACAAAACCAGCTGCCTGGAACCCAGAAGAACAGAAAAGCACAATACCAGATAAAAAAAACTGCCCAAGCTAGGTTTTGAAACAGCTGGTAGCTGGTATTTCAAGCTGGTCATAGATGGGCTTTACACCAGGGTATAGTATGAAATGTCTGCTGGTCACACATTCCCTTGGTCTTATCATGATTGCAATACAGTCGGTAAACACTGATTAACAGTTGCCGTGAGTGAGATTAGGAACTACTCAAGTTAATTCAATCACCGTGGGTGTAACAGATTCACTACATCCTCATTCCAGTATCCTTTCCTGTATTCTGGCAAGTGCTGTTCCTGTAAATAAAAATAATTTTCATCAAATTGGAGAGACCTTCCATTTTCGTCTAACACTATGTTGAGCAGCTCCCTACCCCTTACATCAGACATGTAATCATGCCAACATATAAACCCATGCAGATCTTCATCCCTTTTGATAACCCAGCTAAAACACTTCCATACAGCGTTTATATAAAGTAGATCATAACTTACTGCCTTAAAATAGAACAGATCAGAACAGGAGATTAAGAGGTATAGTAAGCCCTCTATGAAGGATTTAAGGTTCCAAATGTCTGAGTACTACTCTGAGTACTCTCAGGTAATCTAGTAATCTCCACAGCACTCAGAAAGCAAGAGGGAACATGGCTGTTTCTTCTGAGAGGCTGTGTCAAGTTCAATATTGCTTCAGGTAACGAGCCCCCATGTATAACTGAATACCATGTGTATAAATATCACTAGCAGGTGACTCTGCACAGGGGAATTTATGAAGCAAATAATAACTACAGCTGCATTATATTTGGGGTATCTATGCTATTCTATACAGCTCATGAATGCATGCTCTTCCACATTTCAAAGAATACTCACAATGAGTTTAAACCTTCAGGCCATTCTACATGCATGGTCACAAGCATCGTTCGAGGTGTAAAGATCAGATCCTTTTTCTCTAAGCAGAAGTCTGCTGAAGGGACTGTATGTTTTATAAGGAACAGATCCAATAAAACAAATTGGCTTGGCTTGAATCTTGTTCCTTAATGGATACTGTGGATACTGTAAAAATCCCAAAAGGCAATCAAAGTTTGGATCTGAAGCCATTGGCTGAACTTCTCAGGACCAGGTTCAGGCATAATTTAAATTCTTGCAAAACTGCCTCTCGGATCAATGACACTAAAACTGCCCACTGCCAGCAGTCCCAGTGGAGAGCTCATCCTCGGTTAAACAAAGTAAGAATAAAGATTCTTAACCCTTTAAGGGGTGCGATCACAAATATGTTCTTAACTGAACATTCTAATGCTGATGTAACAATCACCCCTGGTAACTGGCAGCAATGGCGTTCTAGAACACTGCCTTTAAACACTGAAAAAGAAAACAGTTCAAAGTTAAAAGCCACCCGATGAGTTCACTTCAAAACTTAGTTCAGTTTAAACAGATCACAATAGCTTCCCCTGTCTGTTCCTGTAGGTACTGACCAACCACTATTCTCCTCCGACCAGCAGAGATTGTGAACATACAAAACATGTACCCTATTATTCACAGCCTCTACCAAAAACGATTTTGGCTTCAAAATGCAGCCCCGCGTTGATCTACGTGAAAAAAAACGTTTCTGAAGTATCATAAAAACTACTCAGCACAATATTTTCGGCACCCAGCTCTGCTGACGGAGGTGAAGTACGCGCAGAACTAAGTCAATGCAAAGATGTGAGTGTGCATTAATATTGCTGCGTGGGGTTGCCACACGGCTGGCCTACCGTGGCAAATATGTACAGAGTGCTGAGAGAAGAGTATTAATCACGGACAGAAAAGTTCAGCCATGCTAGTTGTGCAGTCTTAACTTCACCGCATCATAACAGACTGGGTCAATTGCGTAATTGTTTTGGATTAAAATACTTTTCTAAGATTTACTGAGCTTGTCTGGTGTATTGGAACCAATGGAATGGCTCAGTTGCATCAGGCAATCCAGATCAATGGAGCACAGAAAATAATTTACAAAATGACATAATTGACCCAGGTCTGCACCATAAAGGGGTGGAGGTCCTTTTTTCTGCACATGCTTGTTTATCAGCACTGCCGCCTCACAGCAAGGAGGTCCTGGGTTCGAATCCCCGTCGGCCGGGGCCTCTCTGTGTGGAGTTTGCATGCTCTCCCCGTGTCTGCGTGGGTTTCCTCCGGGTACTCCGGTTTCCTCCCACAGTCCAAAGACATGCAGGTTAGACTGATTGGAGAGTCTAAATTGCCCATAGGTATGAGTATGTGAGTGAATGGTGTGTGTGCCCTGCGATGGACTGGCGACCTGTCCAGGGTGTATTCGCCCAATGTATGCTGGGATAGGCTCCAGCCCCCCTGCGACCCTGTTCAGGATAAGCGGGTTAAGATAATGGATGGATGGATGGCAATTCAATACAATTTTATTTGTATAGCACAGAAGACTGTCACAAGGAATGTTTACATAGGGAAGCAGAAGATAAGAAAAAGTTGAAATACCAGCCATTACATAAAAAACCCTCAAATGGTGGAGAGAAAGAACTCCCCGATGGAAAGAAAGGTTGGGAGAAACATGCGATAGGGGATGCCCATCCCCCGCTGGCCAGTTGTCTGAGCTGGTAGCAGGTCAACAGTGAGGTTATTTATGCACATTGCTGGTGCTCTTATCTGATTCCATGCTGTATTTACCACAGCGGTTCTGAGGAAGTGCCGTGGTCCAGGGTCCAGCCCATGATTCAGGTTCTGAAGCTACAGCATCAGATAGCGATCCCGGTCCCTGCGCTCCTGACTGTATCGCAGAGCCATGACTCAGCCCCCAGCCTGAGCCAGGCCATCTAATGGAGCGACCCCTCAGAGTAACCGCCTGTCCTCTCAACAGGACACGTCTCCATCAGGCCCCGTGCACAGAGAACATCAGGCCCCGCACACAGAGAACATCAGGCCCCGCGCACAGAGAACATCAGGCCCCGCGCACAGAGAACATCAGGCCCCGTGCACAGAGAACATCAGGCCCCACGCACAGAGAACATCAGGCCCCATGCACAGGCCCCGCGCACAGAGAACATCAGGCCCCACGTACAGAGAACATCAGGCCCCGTGCACAGAGAACATCAGGCCCCATGCACAGGCCCCGCGCACAGAGAACATCAGGCCCCACGCACAGAGAACATCAGGCCCCACGCACAGAGAACATCAGGCCCCGCGCACAGAGAACATCAGGCCCCGCGCACAGAGAACATCAGGCCCCGCGCACAGAGAACATCAGGCCCCGCGCACAGAGAACATCAGGCCCCGCGCACGGAGACCGTCTGGGAACGCTCCTCCCAGGTGCCAAACGAGATTCCTGAGTGCCGGTATTCCGCTCCAACCTCCGCTCTTAATTACACAACTTTCCACATTTCTTGTTGATTATATATCACAAGCACATGCCCCTCAAACTCTAAAATGATATTAGCAGTGATGAATTCGGGAAGCAGACAGGTGTATGTCTGTACGGTTCATTAAGCGAGGGGAATTGGCTGGAACAAACAGCAGCATTCATTAAGTCTGACTCTGACACCCCCGTTCTGAATCACGCACACTGTGAGTGACACCAGCCTACTGGTTAATGACTGGGACCCGGATGGTTGGTGGTTCAATGGTTGGTGGCGTAGCCACCATAAGATCTGCACAGCTGTTGGGCTCTTCAGCAAGGCCCTTACCCCCCCCCCACCCCCTGCTTAGTCAAATCAACTGTAAGTCACTTTTGATAAAAGCATCCACTAAATAACTGTAATGTTATGGAAGGACGGAAGCCCCAGCGTTTCCATGGGCGACAGTCTATAATAGTCTCGCAGTAGGACAGAGCCTTGGGCTCTGGCTCTGGGACTTCATTAACAGGATTTCTTGGCGTCTCGGGCTGTGCACGCTTTCAGGAAGTCCCAGTCCTCCGGGGCGCTTTCGTTTGTTTGATCGGGACAAAAGCACACAGTCTGCCTCCAGAAGTCTCCAGAGCTATACGCTAAGCAAGGGGCTTCATAAACGTTATATAGAGTCCATTTGCTATACTGTTAATGCCGAGAGCCAACCTTTGGCATCACTTTTAAAGCTTTGTAAGCAAAAATAAGGAACAACGGGGTGTTAATAAAAGTAGCAATTTGCTATGAGAGCAAAGGTTGGCACTCAGTACGGACCAACTCGTGGTCACATTATTAACAGTGGAAATTTTAACAAAGAAACACGCTCCCTTGCCACATATTCAGAACAACAGTATTGCACTCTACCCTGTACTGCATCAATTCCACTTGCCCTCTCAGAAATTCCACAGAAGAACCCTATCGACAGTAGTTCAAGGGTTCTCTGTCGGGCAAAACGGTTCTCAGTCTGGGAGCTTTCACACTTCACACCTATGATGGACGGTTCCATAAAGAACTGAAAAGGGTTCCTCTCTGGAGGCAAGCCAAATAAAGCTTTTTTCTGAGAGCTCAATGCACATCATTTCTGTTTGGTACACATTTTGCCAGAGTCTTATATGTCATATAATGTATAATTATGCTACCGCTAATTTATCATTATTACCAGTGTATTTCTACTTAGCTATGCCTCTCTACATCGCAGCATTCGGATTACAGCGACTGCATATTCATTACCTTAAATTTTCAGGGAGAAAGAGGAGTGCGTGGTTCATTGAACACAGCGAGCAGCAAAGAAGGAGAATAATTCTGCTCAGCTTCCACATAGCTTGGGTGTCACAACAGATATTTCCTGCAATTACCATAACGCATGATTCATTTACCACATAACTTCATCTCCGGCAACCTGCTAAGTGCTGCATTTTAAATACTGGGTACAACTGTGGTGACTTGAACCAACAGCAGTTATTTAATGTGTGGGAACTGAACCCACAATTACCTGTACTACTCCCTATTGATCAACTGATCTTCCTCAGACCCTACTGCCACCAAACACAATGGCAAAATGTCTCAGCTGGAGCCGGGTCGGTGGATAACGGGAACTTCCTGTCCTGTTTTTTGTGTCTTGTTGCAACAGGGTCTTTGTATTTCCACACTGCTGCTTTCCAGCAGACAGGATGCGGATGGTAGCCTTAGTTACTGAGAATGGATCTTTATTAACTCAATATGGAGTCTGGTCAGGGGGCCACATGGTCAGTATCAAGGAAGTTTCCTACAGGCGCTCTCCTACATTTAATTTCTGACCAACGTATTCAGTAGCAGAGATATTTTAAACAAGATCATCTTGTCAAATTTGTGTCAGTAGTGTCCAATGTCCAATTAAATATTACAGTTATCTAACTGACACGTCTATCCAAAGTGACTTACAGTCGATTAGACTAATCAATCCCCCGTGGAGAAATGCAGGATTAAGGGCCTTGTTCAAGTGCAGATTGTGCAGATCGTGGCTACACCAGGGCTTGAACCACCAACCTTCCGGGTCCCAGTCATGTACCTTAGCCACTAGGCTGCCCCAAATGCACTGTCCTAATGTTTTTAGTGTGGGCATTATTCATAAACACATGCATAGTTTTGATAAGTATGCATGATTCAGCATGCTGATTGAACCTCTTGCACTGTGCTTGTGGATTCTAGATTCAGAGTTAATCTTTTCCCAGCTTATGAAAGATCATTAAACAAAGTTTAGAGCAAACAAAGCACAGAATTATGTGAGAAACGGCCTTTGTTCAACTTGACGTGAAATAAATGAGTGCCTCTGGCCAACAATCGTGGCAAAAAAAAAAGAAAAAATCATTTCTCAAGCTAATGAGTCACTGGCAGTCACTTGGGTTTTTCGCAACATAACCGCATTATATTGCTTAGTTAGAGGAGAGCCGTTTTACACTCACTGATAGGACGGTGTTGGCATCTCCGGCCAATCATCAATAACAACAGACTGCGGGCTGTCCCAGCTGAGGGAAGACCTGGCTGGGCGCTCAGTCAGGGGCGGACAGGTCCAACGAGATCTGGCCCCTGACCAGGTGACAAAAGAGCTGCACCGGAGCCGCTGCCCAGGGCGAGTGCTGCAACGGAACGAGTGGGCCCCCAGGGGCCCGCGCTTTCACATCACGGCACCGAGCGGCCTGCGTGCGTGTGTTTCACGCAGGGCAAGGGCTGCTGGGGGAGCCGTTCTTCATGACGGACCCCAGTGCATGCTGGGCATGTGCTAGCCTGCTCTCACAGTGCCACCGTCGCTGAACCCTACCAGACCCTATTAAACGAGCACAGAGGAGAGGCGCGGTTGGGGTTGGGTGCAGGACACGCACGCCTCCATGAGCAGACCTGGGTCAATTATGTCACTGTTTTGGATTCTAATACTTTTTCTGTGCTCGACTGAGCTTGCCTGGTGTTGAGCCAACCAAGAGGACCAGAAGGCAGGGTTTGCACTTTTTGAGAGTATTTCATCTCAGAAATAAATGACAGTGGAGGTACATTTTTGTTCTTCAAGGATCACATTTCAAATGTACCCTGAAAGTACAGTAATGTTCTCTTTGGATACAACTTAGTAAGTTTTCCAAGCAAAAGGTAGAAAATAATGATATATTGCTAGCTAGGGGTACAATTTTACGTACTTACAGTGGTACAGCAACAAGCATTTATACCTTTGCAATTTTCGTAGCTTTATTTCTGAGAGTGTAGGTTCCAATACACCAGACAAGGTCAAAATCCAAAACAATGACGTATTTGGCCCAGGGCTGTTCTGGAGTGGACCAACTCGCCAGGTTCACAGAAACACAGAGGCACAGCAGACGGTAAGACTGAGCGGTGCTAACAGCCAGCGGTGGAGAGAATGGGAGAGAGCCTACCGTCCAGGGACAGCCAGTCATGCTGAGAGGAGGGCAGGGCGGGCAGTGCGCGGGCCTTGTACTCAAACACCACCGAGTTGGAGATGATCTGGTTGCTCACGGCGACCTGCAGGGTCACCAGCCCGGTGTCGTGGGCTGTGAAGAGAGAGAGAGAGATTTAAACCCAAAAAACAGACTAACATTACCAGCCTGACTGCCCTGGTGAAGAAACAGAGAGTGTTTCTGCTACTGGATGGGGTTTCTATTGTGACTGGCCATTGGCAAGTGGCGGAATAAAGACAAGATGATGTGTGGAGAGTGCTGTGGCACAAAATGGCTGCCGTTGTGTTGGGTGCTACAAATTGGTGTTGGCTGAGGTGAGTTCCCCCCTTATCACTGTAAACAATGCTTCGAGTTTTGAGAAGAATGCTATATAAATGTAAGGAACTATTAATATTGGGTGATAGAAAGTTTTAAAAAGTGGAATGTGACAGGGGGCTGGGCCTGGTCCCTGTTGAGGGGCAGAGGTGGAACGTGATGGGGGCTGGGTCTGGTCCCTGTTGAGGGGCAGAGGTGGAACGTGATGAGGGCTGGGTCTGGTCCCTGTTGAGGGGCAGAGGTGGAACATGAAGGGGGCTGGGTCTGGTCCCTGTTGGGGTGAGGGGCAGAGGTGGAACGTGATGAGGGCTGGGCCTGGTCCCTGTTGGGGTGAGGGGCAGAGGTGGAACATGATGGGGGCTGGGTCTGGTCCCTGTTGAGGGGCAGAGGTGGAACATGATGGGGGCTGGGTCTGGTCAATGTTGAGGGGCAGAGGTGGAACATGATGGGGGCTGGGTGTGGTCCCTGTTGAGGGGCAGAGGTGGAACGTGATGGGGGCTGGGTCTGGTCCCTGTTGAGGGGCAGAGGTGGAACATGATGGGGGCTGGGCCTGGTCCCTGTTGGGGTGAGGGGCAGAGGTGGAACGTGATGGGGGCTGGGTCTGGTCCCTGTTGAGGGGCAGAGGTGGAACATGATGGGGGCTGGGTCTGGTCCCTGTTGAGGGGCAGAGGTGGAACGTGATGGGGGCTGGGCCTGGTCCCTGTTGGGGTGAGGGGCAGAGGTGGGACATGATAGGGGCTGGGTCTGGTCCCTGTTGAGGGGCAGAGGTGGAACGTGATGGGGGCTGGGCCTGGTCCCTGTTGGAGTGAGGGGCAGAGGTGGAACGTGATGGGGGCTGGGTCTGGTCCCTGTTGAGGGGCAGAGGTGGAACATGATGGGGGCTGGGTCTGGTCCCTGTTGAGGGGCAGAGGTGGAACGTGATGGGGGCTGGGCCTGGTCCCTGTTGGGGTGAGGGGCAGAGGTGGAACGTGATGGGGGCTGGGTCTGGTCCCTGTTGGGGTGAGGGGCAGAGGTGGGACATGATGGGGGCTGGGTCTGGTCCCTGTTGAGGGGCAGAGGTGGAACGTGATGGGGGCTGGGCCTGGTCCCTGTTGAGGGGCAGAGGTGGAATGTGATGAGGGCTGGGTCTGGTCCCTGTTGGGGTGAGGGGCAGAGGTGGAACATGATGGGGGCTGGGTCTGGTCCCTGTTGGGGTGAGGGGCAGAGCTTACCTGGGCAGTAGCAGCGCAGCACCCCTGGCTGGATTAGGGAGGCGGGGACGGTGATCTGGTCAAACAGGCAGCTGTAGTTACTGCTGGCCTCCTGCCATGGCCCTGTGATAAGCACCTTCACCCCACCCTGTAACACAGGAGCACAGCAGCACCTCAGTGTACAGCCCAGAGATAATACTGCACATTACACCCACAATACAACTAACATGTACAACTATACATCTATCACCCATACAACAGTACAGCCTCCAAACAATGCCAATAACATGTAAAAGCGCATATTACTCATAAAAGCACAGTAACAGCATCACAATGCCAATAACATGTAAACATATATGTAGCAGGTCTTCCATAAATTACCACAAACATTTATGTGAACATGAATACACAGTCATAAAACAACATCATCCCCTCAATGAGAGCAACATGTAGCCCTGTATATGATCTATGTGCGCTCGTTGGCACTCACACACACACACACACACTGTAGCATGAATCATCCACACACCTTCAGTAACAATAGTTCCACAGTCTGAATCATAGACGGAA
This sequence comes from Conger conger, assembly GCF_963514075.1. Taxonomy (NCBI): domain Eukaryota; kingdom Metazoa; phylum Chordata; class Actinopteri; order Anguilliformes; family Congridae; genus Conger; species Conger conger. The sequence goes on along the minus strand of NC_083773.1, from coordinate 20,883,932 downwards.
CACACTGCAGTTTCAGGTTTTTCCTGAATCCACTTCCTCAGTAAAGCCCCACAATACTGAGGAATCGTGCGTCAGCCGTAAAGAGCTTGGGTAAGCATGTCTGATGCCTGAGCTGCTCGGGCAGGGTAAGAATGTCTGTGCTAAATTAATAAATTACAGAAAAGTAAATGGCAGCAATACATCATGCATACTTCATGAATAAGGTCTTAATCTAATTACAGGCTGTATAAGTTCTGAAATAAGGCAGATGGAAGGTAGAAGATGGGAGGCAGTTAAGACCTGGCTCCAAGGGCTGCGCTGCAATGAATCATGGGAAATTGCAGTGTGTCGGACATGGGGAGTGGAGGATGTCACTCATCAGGCAGAGAACAGTGCGGAGGTCCTTACAGCTGTCTCTGTGACAGCAGGCCTGGATTACCCCACATCTGAGCCCCACAGTGATAGATCTGATCTCCAGGCCTCCAGGCTGCTGATAGCTCCACAATGGTGGCCGACACAGCTGTGGTGGCAGTTACAACTGAATCTGTTTGAAAGGACTCTGAATCATCTCGAAAAGGCGCAGAGCCATCTAGAACTTAATCAATCCACAAGGTCTCTGTGTCATCTCAAACTGAATTAGTTTGAAAGAACTCTTGTCATCTCAAACTGAATTAGATTGAAAGAAGTCTTGTCATCTCAAACTGAATTAGTCATCTCAAACTGAATCTTTTTGAAAGGACTCTGTGCCATCTCAAACTGAATCTTTTTCAAATGACTCTGTCATCTCAAACTGAATCTTTTTGAAAGGACTCTGTGCCATCTCAAACTGAATCTTTTTCAAATGACTCTGTCATCTCAAACTGAATCTTTTTTAAATGACTCTGTGTCATCTCAAACTGAATCTTTTTTAAATGACTCTGTGTCATCTCAAACTGGATCTTTTTCTGGATCTGTGTTGGCGTTTCATATTTTCAGGGAGCTCCTTCTGCACTTCTGTTGTCCCCAGTTTGTTCTGGCACAGTTGGGTTGTGAGGCAGTGATGGTGATATGTGCTAGTGGTTACATCTCAGGACACTGGGCATTGGGAACAGCTGCTTATCTAAACTGCACCCCCACCCTCCCCCCTATTTCAAACCCAGCTGTGCAAATATGCTCTTGCGCTGGTGAAATGCAAAATGGCATTTACCCCCTCAATGAAAGTATAAACTCAGCAAATTATGCTGAACAAATGTCAAACTAATAATATCAGGAAGACACAATTCCAGATGGCTGAGCTTCTGCTGCCATCTTGTGGACACATAATAAAACAACAGCCACAGCATTCACAGTGTCCAACAATTTCCAGGATGTGCACATTTGTGTTAATCCTAACTTCATTTCCTAACCATCCCATATGTGTTGTTTGTTCGTTTGTTTATTTGTTTGCTTTTATATCATACATTTTTACAAAATTCAATGCAGATGCAATTAGTGCTGTCCCCTCTCTGCAACAAATGCAATGAGTACATGTGTACAGGACAGAAATAAGGAATGTTTTGAATGTAAATGCAAACATGAAACTAATTAACTATTTTAAACCAATTAAACATATATAACTGGTTGAGAAAAGACACAGGGATTCAGTCCCCAACAAGAGGGGGTTCGGTGTAGCCATTATTATTTGTAAAATGCTGCCCTCTTCTGGCCTGAATCATAACTGCAAAAAAACCTACAATACCAAAATACTTTTAGGATAATGAGGTAATGCCCAGGAAGTACTCACACTCATGTGATTTTATCACCCCTGTTTGGCACTATGGTGATTTTATCACCTATGGTTTGGCACTATGGCGATTGTATCGTCTCTGGTTTGGCATTATGGTGATTTTATCACCTCTGGTTTGGCATTATGGTGATTTTATCACCTCTGATTTGGCATTATGGTGATTTTATCACCTCTGGTTTGGCACTATGGTGATTTTATCACCTCTGGTTTGGCATTATGGTGATTTTATCACCTCTGGTTTGGCACTATGGTGATTTTATCATCTCTGGTTTGGCACTATGGTGATTTTATCATCTCTGGTTTGGCACTATGGTGATTTTATCACCTCTGGTTTGGCATTATGGTGATTTTATCACCTCTGGTTTGGCACTATGGTGATTTTATCATCTCTGGTTTGGCACTATGGTGATTTTATCACCTCTGGTTTGGCATTATGGTGATTTTATCACCTCTGGTTTGGCATTATGGTGATTTTATCACCTCTGGTTTGGCACTATGGTGATTTTATCATCTCTGGTTTGGCACTATGGTGATTTTATCACCTCTGGTTTGGCATTATGGTGATTTTATCATCTCTGGTTTGGCACTACAGCGATTTTAAAACCTCTGTTTGGCACAATGGTGGGGAATAGTGGGAATAGTATTAGAATATGTTATGGAAAAAGGGTAGGTATAATAAGCTAAAGCTTCAGCCTACACCTTTTCGGTCAATATTGTGCTCAATTATTATATATTATATATTATTATATATGTGCATTAATTCTGTTAAATTGTTAATAAGGACCAAAATAAATTACTACTCCTACTACTACTACTACTACTACGACTATTGCCCTAGAAAATATGCAAAGCCCTGCTAATGTCCAACACCAGTTTATGTAAATATGAGGTTCATAAGGTAACTGCTCCACACCGTTCTGAGGTCCCAGGTTTTATTTATGCACATTAAACTACAACCCAGTACTAGTTGGGCTAATATACTTCTATTCCATATACTGAACATCTGTCTGTGCTAATATGTCTCTGACTATTTAATGAGGAATTGTGGGTGTATAACGGATTCAAAATCTGACATTACGACGTGGAGTTTTTTGCCGGTTGTGAATCAGTAGTGAACAGAGAATAGCAATTACTTTTTCTATTTTAGTTTAATTTCGTAATTATTTAGTCAGACACAGTTTTTTAAACTACTCAAGGCCTCTAATTTGCTCTGTGTTAAAACTCTACCTTTTGAAATATATGTTTTGTAATTGGCATCATTAGCTTCACTGGCCAATGTTAAGCTAAAACAGGAAAGCACAGAATCTATAAACCCATAATGGACTAAAGCCTTTTTTCCATAATTAGGCTCAGCAGTAAAGAAAACAATTCTCTGTAATAACTGTACACTATTTGTATTTAAATGTTATGCAGTTATGTATAACATTTAAATTCTATTTTAAGCTCTTGCATTATGTTTGTGCACTTCATATATATCTCAATTTATGGGCCTGGATTACTGCAAAATAAAAATACATACCAATCATAACAACTAGACCACACAATTTTAATAATTTTTGTTCCAACATGACAAAACAATTATGCCATGTTTATTGCAGAAAGTCAGAGATACTGTATTAGGTGCAATCATGTCTAAAGTAATGGACAGCAAATCAACTTGAAGTCCTCTTTTAAAGAAGCATTGTGGTTCACTGGCATTGCCTTCCTGTTTGTAGCTACAGAATAGTGTATAGCCAGACACCAGACCTGGGTCAAATACATAATTGTCTTGGATTGAAATACTTTTCTACTGAGCTTTACTGAGCTTATGAACCTATGAAATGCTCTCAAAAAGAGGAAACTCTGCCTTCTGGTCCTCCTGGCTGGCTCAATTGCACCAGGCAAGATCAATAGGACACAGAAAAGTATTTGAATCCAAAATAATAACGTATTTGACCCAGGTCTGCCAGACACACTTGTGCAGGACATGTGAGCAGTGATATGTGGGGCTAGCGGTTAGCGGTTAGCGGTGCAGTGGAGCCTCACCTCGGGGTAGGACCATTCGGGGGAGTAGTCCGTCACCATGAAGAGCCTCCCGGTGGCCTGCAGCATTCCCAGAGTGCCGTGGGCCACGGCGGCCGACACCACCTCCGCCACGTGCATGTAGGCCAGCGAGCCGGCCTCTCCCGGCCCCGCCCCGGCCCCACCCCCTCCTGCCAGGGACTGGGGGCTGCAGCAGGGCTGGAGGCAGAGTTCGGTGGGGCTGTACCCCACCCCCCCACCCCGGCCCCCTCCGCCCGCGTCCTCCGCACCCTGCTGGGACGCCCCCCCAGACGAGGCCTGGCCCTCCGACCCCGGCTGGGCCATCAGCTGGTGGGCGTACAGGGCCCCCCCGGGCCCCACGGCCGCCCCCGCCCCGTCCACAGAGATGAAGTCGTTGATGAGGTCGGAGAACTGGTTGCCGAAGGATATGTCGAAGTGGTCCAGGCTGATCTCCATGCCCGCCCCCGCGCCCCCTCCGGCTCCGCCCAGCGCCTGGTGGGCACCAACCGTGTTGTAGAGGCCCTGCACAAGCCCCGCCCCCTGTAGGAGGGGCTGCAGCTGCTGGTGGGGGCTGCCTGCCGAGCCGTTGGTGGTGCTCCCGTTGCGTAGCGTCCCTCCGTTAGCGCCTCCTCCCGTTCCTCCTCCACCCCCTCCTGTTCCTCCGTTTTCGGCTGCCTGCTGCAGGTAGTGCTCCGCGGCCGCTCCCTCGCCCCCGTTCCCACCGCTGCAGGCCTGGAGGTGATCCCCGGTCTTGAGTATCCCGTCCGCCCGGCTGTCGGTGCCCCCTCCCTGGCCGTTCCCAACGCTGGACGCCTGCTCGATGCTCACCACCTCCTCGTGCTCGGAGCCCAGGCCGGGGAAGCTGCCCTGATACTGCAGCAGCTGCAGGGAGCCCCCGGCCTGGCCGGGCCTCTCCGTGGGGGAGCCCCCGTTGCAGTTGGGGGTGCCCTGGTGGGCGTGGTGGTGGTGGTGGTGGAGGTGCATGTGTCCGTTGCTGTCGGGGGAGTCCGTCTTCACCACCTGCAGCCCCAGGTAGGCCCCGGAGTCGTGGGAGTTCTGCTCCAGCAGGTGGCTCTTCTGGGGGGCCCCCTGGCTGCCCTGCTGGGGGGGCTGTGGAGCCTCCTGGAGGAAGAAGCTGGGGGAGCGGCTGGGGTGGGCCAGGTGGGGGCTGGGGAGTGGCTGCCCGTACCCGCCCGAAACGCCCCCGGCGGAGTAGTCCTGCTTGGCGTCGATGGCGCTGAAGTCCATCTGCTCCAGGGTGGTGCTGGGGCTCAGCCCGCCACCGGAGGGCAGCAGAGAGCCCGTGGGCGTCAGGCTGAGGGTGCCTTGGCCCACGCCCGCGGAGCCTGGCATCCCGCCGCCGCCCACCTCGCCCCCCTGGAAGCCGCTCTCATGGGCCAGCTGCTGCTCGAAGGACGTGTCCTCCGTCTTGATGTTCTTCACCAGGGCGGCGTTGAAGCTGTAGCCGGCGTCGGCCCCGGGGGGAGAGCGCTGCAGCCCGTTGGCGATGGCGGAGGAGGACGAGGCCCCGGGGGACCCCCCGTCCCCCTTCAGCCCGCCGCCCCCGTACGTCTGGCCCTGCTTGGGGTTGTTGAGGAAGCAGTCGGGGTCGAAGTTGACGGATGTTTCGGGCAGCTTGATGCCCCCGGCGTCCAGGCTGCTGGACAGCACCAGCTCCTCCGACACGCCCGAGGACAGCATGGCCAGCCCCTCTGCAGGCCCCGCCCCGCCCGAGCCCCCGCCGCCCGCCCCGGGGAAGGCGAACTTGTGCCCGTCGGAGGCCACGGCCAGGACCAGGCTCTGGGAGGTGGGGTCGGAGCCCAGCAGGTGGGCGTTGGGGCCCCCCGTCGGGGACATGCTGTAGACGGGGTCTCCCGTCACCTCGGACATGAAGACGGCGGCGCTCTGCGGAAGGCCTCCCATCACCGAGGCCACGTGGCCCATGCCCGTGACGGCCGGGCTGTCGGCCATGTCGGGGTCGCTGTTCAGCCCGCTGCTGATGGACACGGGCGAGTTCTGCGTGGTGTCGGGCACCTCCACCTGATTGGTGGAGGACACTTCGGTGCTGCTCTGGTGCAGCAGGGCCGGTTTGTGCACCTTCCCGTTACGCTTCTCCCGCGCCCCTCCCCCGCCGTCCGCCCCGCCCCGCCCGCTCTTGCCCCCGCCCCCGTGGCTGTGCTCGGTCTTGCCCTCCGACACGTCGCTGTTCTGCACCTCCGAGTGCCCGCTGCCGTACCCCCCCGAGCGGGGCTCCAGTTTCGGGGAGATGATGCGGTGTTTGGCACTGTTGCATTTGTGATGCAAACTGCTCCCTGCGCCTGAGAGAGAGAGAGAGATAGAGAGCGATAGAGAGATAGAGAAAGAGAGAGGAGAGAGAAATAGAGAAAGAGATAAATAGAGAGAGAGAGAGCGAGGCTTAGACATGGCGTTGATTAAACCACATTTCTTCATTCCATTTTGTTTTTTAGAGCAGTGTATGCATGAGGGGTTATTTATTGATTTGATTTATGTCTACAGAAAGTTTGAAGAAAAATGATAAAAGCAGTTTCAAAAACATAAAACAAACATAAAACACAAAATCAATAGAATGTTTATCTCTGAATCCTGCTCATCTCTCTGTGGAAATTGCAACGAGCAGCTGAAAAGTTTTATCATCACCTAAACTGGACAGAGCAAAATAAATCACAGCCCTTCACATAGGGAGTCTGAAGACTTTCAGCTTGTACCATTAATTCATCCACGTTGTCTTAATTTGCATCGAAATTATTAAACCAATTCAATGTTTAATGGATTTTTTTACTCTCAAATTAAGATCCCAATTAATAATTTGACAGCCTAAATTATAAACTGGAGGGTTCAAATGAACAGGGGATACAAATGAAAGATCTGAATTCATAATTCGACAGTAGCTATAAGAAAAAGTTATGGGAAGATTAGTATGAATTTGGCTCTTTTACCATACCCTTTAAGGAAGATTTTAGCAGTACAAACTCTTAATAGCAGTGAACATTTGGGTATAGAAATGATTCATCTGCACCTAGGTCACGTACCCACTGCACCTCCCTCCTCATTCATCCCCCTGCCCCTTCTCTCTCTCCTCTCAGCAGAAGGCCCTCTTCCAGAGGAAGGTGGCTGGTATCCGGCGATGTCACCTACTCCCCAAAGCAGACCCACTGCGGCACTGACCTTCACCATGCCGGAGGCCCCAGACATACTCATCACAAACCATTGTGCAACCACCTGTGCACTTGACCCTATCCCATCAGCTGTCCCCCAGAATATATTCAGTGAGCTGCTTCCTTCTCTGTCCTCCATTATTAACACTTCCCTTGCTTGTGGTAATGTTCCCCAACACTGTAAGATGATTCATGTAACCCCACTTAAGAAACCTACCATAGACCCCTTATATGACAAGAACTATCACCCAGTATCATTACTGCCTTTACTGTCCAAAACTCTGGAATGTTCTGTGTATCTGATGTATCATCTTTTCTCCAACAGCACAATCTGCTTGACCCTCACCAGTCCGGCCTCTGATCCGGGCATTCGATGGAGACTGCTCTCCTGTCTGTCCTGATCCTCCTTGACCTGTCTGGAGCACTCAACATGGTCGCCCACCAACTCCTGATTTCCACCCTGATTTCCGGGACTGCCCTCTTTAGTTTGCTTCTAGCTTGTCCGACCAGGTCACCCGGAGAGGGTCTATCTCTGCACCTCATCCCCTTCTTACAGGAGTCCCACAGGGCTCTGCACTGGGGCTTCAGCTGCTTTCCATTCACACCAAATCTCTGGGCTCAGTCATGCTTCACATGTCTTTTCATATCACTGGTTTGCTGATGATACTCAGCTCTTCCTCTCTTTCCCTGCCTCTGCCACACAGGTTAATGAGGGAGTATGTGCCTGCCCAGTAGACATCGTGGGTCGCCAGGCGTCACCTAAAGCTCAACCTTGACAAGACGGACCTGCTCATCATCTCTCACAGACTACAATAACACACCATCACCAATGATGGCCCTGCGGCGGCTGCCTCCCGCTCTGCTGAGAGCCTGGGGGGGGGGGGGGGTGGTCCTGCAGAGCCTCAGCTAAGAGCCTGGGGGTGGTCCTGCAGAGCCTCAGCTAAGAGCCTGGGGGTCCTGGACGACCAGCTGGACTTCAAAGACCAGGTTCCAGTAACATCACGGCCATACCTGACCACATATTCCATGCAGGTACTTGGTAATCCAGGCTACGGTAATTGCTCAGTTTGACTTCTGGAGCTCCCTGCTTTCAGCCTGTGCTATCCTGCTGCTACAGGGCCTCCACAAGGCGGCCGCCCGACTCGTCTTCAACCTTCCAGAGTTCTCACCCCCACCGGTCTGCTCTGCTCGCCCAAGGATACTGGTGTGCTTCGGCAGAAATGTTTCTGCTTGCTAGAAAATGTATCACATCTCAGCCAAACTCAGCGATGGATAGATAGTACTCTGGGTAAGAGGAAACCTACTTTAATTTCATTTTGGGGTGAACTGCCCCTTTAATCTTCTCGCCCTCTTGTTGTACTTTGTGCTTTAATCGTGGACCATCACGTTTGCATTTGTATTTATCTTGGTGCGCTTGTTGTTTACCTTATCTATATATGATGATCTATATGATTTTCATGGCTGTAGACAACTGATTCTTTATGGGAATTGTACCTTATCTGACCTGTGTTCTGTAGTTGTTCTAATGACCTTCGGTATGCGCTTGTTCTATGTGGCTTTGGATAGAAGTGTCTGCTAAAAAAATGTCATGTGATGTCTAGCTCCTCAACTGTACATTTTTTTGTTACATTTAAGACATGCATTTGAGCCTGAGACAGAATCAGCCTTGAGGTGTCACATGATGCAGGTATGAGTGGTGCAGGGGCAGGTCTACCCTGAGACCCTTAGTGAACACGTGTGTGTAACAGTGCGTGTGTGATGAGGATGGTGACACACAGGTGACCCTGAATGTGCCATGCAATTTATGCAGCGCTACGTATGCTCACACCAGCTTGCTTTCCTGTCAGAATCCAACACTCATCACAGTCCTCTTGTGCAAGGTGTACTGCCAGTTTACTAACCTTTATTCATTGATTGACTGAGCAATGGGATACAGCAATATCCCATTAAAGCTTAACTTTCATGTGAAGTTGCTGGTTCAAGCCCCCGGTGGGCACATATTGTAGGGATGCTGATCTGCATCTGGAGAAATGAAGTCAGGTCCCTAAATGATAAAGGAAGAGGCCCTTAACCCAAACAGTCTCTCTGTCTCTCCCCACTGGCAACTGTTCTCTCTGGCATTTCTCCCATGGCATCCTTGAAAAAGTGAAACACGTTCTCAATGGAGCTTCTCTGGTTGAATAAAAATAACAATAACAAAATGTCTTGGCTGTGGGAGGAAACCAGAGTATTTGGAGGAAGCACACGCGGAAACAGAGAGAACATGCACTCAGAAAGGGCCCTGATCCACAACCTGCTTGCTGTGACTACCCACTGCACCACCGTGCCACCAAAGAAACACATCCAGGACTTAGCCTTAGCCTAGCTTAGGGATCAGCAGCTGCTGGTGTTCCACCTCCCTTTACCTGGGTTCCAGGTGTGAAGGAGTCTGGCTACCCCGGTAGCACTAATTACACGGGAGAAAATAAACACAAGGCTGGATTTGGACTCCAGGGCCAGAATGGATGATCGCTGGCCTAGCTCCTCGTCCTGCCTGCCTCTGTCTCTGCCCCAGGCCCAAAGGCTCTGTTCCCCCCCCCCCTGTGCACCCCGCCCCCCGCCCTTACCCAGGGTGCCCGTGCAGAGGCAGTTGTGGGTCCGGGGAGGTGGCTTGGTCTGGTGGCTCTCCAGAATCTGCTGCACCAGCTGCTCCACAGAGAAGCCAGAGCTGCTGCTCCCATTGCTGCAAGTCCACTTGATGCCATGAACTGCCGAGAGAGGGAGAGGGAGACACAGAGTCAGCCAGCCACGCCACCCCCCTCCACCAACATCCACCTGCCGAAAGGGGAGAGAGAACCCAAATCGGCCATCCCTGTCTCCTCATCTGGGGCCGGGATGGGAGGGGGGACACCCACACCCACATCTACAGCCGCTATGGATGTGGAGGGCAGAAGGGACAGGCCTTGTGGAACCAGTGCACGGCAGAGACATCTACTGGCCTGGCACTGGTACTGCAGCCTGTCCTGCTGGCTGGCTGCTGAAGGTGACATTCCTCCCCACGCAGCAGCTGCATTGATGGCAAAAACCACTGGAGAGGAACAGACCGCGGCAGCAAATGAGGAGAGCCGCTCTCGCACACACCTCCCTTCTCCCTTCTGCACCGGGCCGCCTTGCGCACACACACAAAATTATGCGACTGCGCCCCTGCTAACGCCATTCTGGCTCTAATGCTATTACAGCCGCTGTAGCCGCGCGGCAGCTTCCTCCATAACCTCCCTTTCAAAGGAAATATATATTAATGAAAATACCAAGAGCTCTGGGGTGTAGCAAATTTAGAATATCAAACAAAATCAAGGCAGCTTTAATATCTAATCCCTACGGCCCACTGCTTCCACGAACAGAGAAAAATGGAGGGAGGGAGGGAGAGAGAGAGAGATACAGATACAGATCAGGTGAGAGGAGAGATGGGCAGTGAAGAAGAGAAATGGAGCCTGAAAGACATGTACTGAAATGAGGGAATATATGAGAGGGGGAACAGAGAGAGGGAGAAACAGAAAAGATGTGTGAGAATGAGGAGGGGAGAGATGATAAACTAGAGGAAGTGAGAGAACAGAGAGAGGAAATATAGGAAAAGAAAGGGAGAGGGAAGTGAAAAAGAGGGCTAGAAAGATGGAGAGAGAGAGAGAGAAGAGAGTGGCAGAGAAACAGAGAGAGAGAGAGAGAGAGAGAGAGAGAGAGCGCCATTGTGCTGTAATGTTAGCACTCTTTGGGCAGATATGATTTGAGCTGTAGAGTCTGAACACTCCACTGACACAGCTGTCACTCAAACAGCCCCGGGCAGGCCACAGTCAATGTTCCCATTCCTCTCCTGAGCTGCACACACACACACACACACTCACTCACTCACTCACTCTCACACACACACACACACACACACACACGCTCACACACACACACACACACACATACACACACACACACACTCACTCACTCACACACACACACACACACGCTCACACACCCACCCACACACACACACACACACACACACACACACAGTCCACAAAGTCTCTTGTGCTGTCAGTATCCACCATTTCCAGCATATACAGTCCTACAGACAGATAGCCACAGAGCTCAGACACAAACCCACCCTCACACTGCACTGTCTGAACGTACATCAACATCGAGTAGAACTCAGCTATCACAGATCTGGGAACGATAGCTCCCAGTTACGACCAGAATGAAAATCCGAAATTAACTAGCTGATGAATTACATCTCCACAATTCAAGGCACTCTTCATTTTAGTTTAATTGAATTAAGTTATAAAAATATTTTTCAGTTAAGAAGATATTTAAAAAAACGGGAGGGAGGGAGGTAAAATCCACAGTCCTTCTTCCGGGTGATAGGTATAGCATAGCGAAACCGGAGAGGAAACACAGCTACTGAATAAAGGCAACAGACGAGCAATACTGCACGCGTGAGGCAGGCAGTGCGGAGGACACCTATGGGGTCCTGGCACAGGACTGCTGGAGTGACCCTGACCCTGAAGGCGTCAGACCAGCGGGTTGCAGGCTCCGCTCCCAGGCCACGCTCGGCGTACGCTGCAGGGCTCTGCGGCGGTGGCTGTGTGAACAGACCGTGTGTGGAAATGGACGGCGCGCGTCCGATAGGCACGTAAATAACCTGATCTACTGCCAGCTCTTACCGCCGCCCGCGTGAGCCACTCTGAATGGGAAATAAATCTGGCCCTGCTAGCTCATTTCTGGCAGGCGTGGGGGATTACATCATGGTTGGCCCGTCTCAGGCCGGGGGTAACGTTAGCGGTAGCACGTGCGTCCTCAATGGGAGCGGGAGCGAGGCGCAAAGACTCCGGCCTGGTCCAGAGCTGCGAGCAGACCGGCAACGCTCAATCCCACAATTCCCTTCTCTCTGAAACCATTGTGACGCCCCCCGCCCCTCGAACAGCCCCACCCACACCCTGCCCCGGCACGAAACAGCAACCTCACCCACCCCTGTCCTCATCCGGCCCCCGAGAGGCTCTGTCACTCAGGGGTTTATCTCCCTGGCACCAGTGTGATGTTTCCACGTTTTCATGGGGCACTAAAATAAAAAAACACACCCCAGCCGGGCCCTGAAAATGCAGCTCCTCTGATCTGAACACTCCTCTGCTCTCTCATAGGCTGACATGTGATGATGTGGATCTATTCTACACGTTAAGAACAGTAAAAGTGTAAAGAATGCCGGTAATATTCGGCCCCTGTAATAAAGAGCAGGCTGTGTTGCTGTCCCTGCTTGCAGTGGAGCTGGAGGTCAGCGTGTGGGGCTGTTTCCCCATTACCCAGCAGGCCTTGGTGGAACAGGCCGGGGTGCTGGCCCCGCCTCTCCCCAGACCTGCCGCGCAGGGGTGGGGGTTCTGGGGGAGGGGTAGAGGCCTCGTAGACGGGCGGCGGGGGACTTCACTCAATGGGCCTGCGGTTCACCATGAAGAAGAGATATAATAGAATGTCCTCACACTGTCATGCTCTGAAGGAATGCATTAAAGAAGACACACAGACAATAGTCTTCTCATTTTATTCCTGGGTGCCTGAGAGAGGGAGGACATTCACAACACAATTCTGTGCTCAGAAGCCCATTAAGAGGAGTGTGTGTATGCGTACGTGTGTGTGTGTGTGTGTGAGAATTCAGTGTCTGATCATCCCATTAATTTTCTTTTGCTAAAGCAGCAAGGCCCAGAATGTGGCACAGAAACCTTATAATAAAACAGATCAGCATGTACCAAACCCAGACATCATTCATGACAACTTCTCTGAACACACCCCCTCCCAAAAAAAGGAGTCTGCTGTCTGATGTACTGTGTCGAAAGTACACCTATTTTTGGCTAATCCACCAATTAAAACAGGCACTGAAATAGGCACTCATCCACCACACAATTAGCACTGTACATGCAGGATAACTGCGTTGAGTAAAACCCCAAACCCTCTCAAATGTGGAATATGGACTGAAGTAAAAAGAGTTGGTCCAGGTTTTACTTTAACTCCAGTTAACTCAGTCATTCAGCTTCATGAAATACCCGCCAGATCTCAATCGTCAGTGTAATCCACCCTGTGACCTTGGGTTGCCCTTGACTACCAGTCCCTCCACAGAAGGACAATTCAGGGCCAGTTGGGGGCGGAGGAGACATCCTCTCCATGCTGTAGAGGAGTTGTGGGAGACGGGTCGGATGACGAGGTGTCAGGGTCCCTCCCTAGAGACAGGTGCTGCAGTCCTGCCTGTTCTCTGATGTAGGTACACATGTTCCCGGCAGGGACAGGCCCAGCGTGTCAGCTACAGGCCGATCCAGAGAACAGTCTGTACCAATGATGTATAGATCCATGCATGAATAATACATAGGGTGATATACAGGTAATATAATATACAGTTCGCCTCCTTTACTGTAGAAGGACACCGCCTGCACTGCTGCTGTTCCGCCACTAGGTGGTAGTGTTGCTCCACCGAGATCCAGGCAGCGGCGGTACGGGTCACTCGACGCGGGCGCTCGGCTAGCGATGCCTGATCCGGGGGCTCTAACGCGGCTAACAAATCACCCAGTTAATGGCTCAATACGTTACTGCTAAAAGGTGCTGATTTAAACAAAAGGTTCAGATGTTCCGAATTAGTCGGGGTACAGTAATCTCCCTGAAGTACACCGGCTCCAAAGACTTCAAGTGACCCCCCCCTACTGAAAGCGACAAGATAATTAGGTGCTGTATCTGTTGAAAATAGCATTTTCTGTATCTGTTGAACTGCACTGTATCTTTTGAAAATTGCAGTCCTGTGTACAGACTGCTCCGATTCCCACAAGGGGTTGTTTGGAAACAGTAGAATTATAACTGCGTGTATTTGAGCACTGCAACGAGCGGATTTGCAGTGATTCAGGCAATAAAAGTGATGGCAGAGACTGTGATCTTTACAAGTAGTTTGCATAATACACTCCACAGATCTCACAGTGTTACAGATTCACACGAGAGGCCTTGAGTCAGAATCCTTTCACCAGTCTTTGAGTCTTCTGTGTTCACACTCCCCCTCTTGGGTGAACTAACATTTCTCTGACTTTGTCTGCTTTGAATTCAATCAACATAAATATTTGTCCTTCACATTGACTCACTGAATGGCAGCTCTTTTCTTCAATACAAATACAGTTGGGCAAGTTAAATGTTCACTGAAATGAATGGAGAATCTGTGTGTTGGAATTGGTAGAAACTGCATTTAGCTCATTTACTGGCGTTATGTAAAAATGCTCACTGAATCCAAGCCTTTGTCTGTTCAGCTACCGTGCCGTTTTTCACACTGCAGTTCTTGAGGTCACAGCAGTAACAGGTGAGGAAAGGAATCCCATAATTTAGAGCAGAAAGTATCCATGGTCGACGGCGTGTGTGTGACTGACCTGTGGTAAGGACTGAGGAACAGGACGCATTGATTCTGCACATGATCAGTTATCAAATATCATAAGTCAAACACCTCAGAGCCAATGAGGAAACACAAGCTTGGTTCCTGTGACTACTGACCAATCACGAGTGTAAGTGGACCAGGGTGTGTCCCGACCATGTAAACATTGCCCTGACTCCATCCAGTTATCCTGGCTAACTGTGAATGACCACTTAGTTTCTGGCCCAACTATATACACTACGGTTATGCTGTAATTATTTATTTTGATTATTATTATTTCTTCATCTTTGTTGATCCAGGGTAGTTTGACTGAGTATACATGCTCTTTTATAGCAACGCCCTGTTAATGCCTAAACCACACAAACACGAGGAGAACAAGCACACTCCACACAGAAAGGCCCAGGCCAAGATTAGGACCTTCATTCTAAGAGGCCCCGATGCCCTACCCACTGTACCACCGTGATGACTAATGTTCACTAGAGCTACTAGAAAGTTCCACTGCGTCGCTGTGAAAGAAGCGGGCGAATCCACTGGTCCCCAGGAAGCCCAAGGTCTCTCAGACAGGGCGGGACAGGACATGAAGCCCTCCCCAGAGCAGATGGACCGGCAGCGGCTCCATAAACCTTGCGGGACGCGGCTCTGGGGGGGGGACTGGACGGGTCACCCGAAATATGCAGAGTTCAAACACTTTGCGAGGCACAGCTGGTGGGATAGAGAGCAATATACTTCACATGAATTGCTGCCATAAGGCCGGATAAGGGCATCCAATCAAATAAAATAATACAGAGCAATGTGGCGTAAAACACTGATAAACTAGGCGCAGGAGACGAGATGTGTGTGTGTGTGTGTGCGTGTGTGTGACTGCGCTGGGTGAGCTCGTTCAGATCAGAGTGTCTGCGGTCGCAAAACAATAGACGACAAATCAGTGTCTGTGCAGATAAAACGTCTGACTGGCAATGTGTAATTCATAGATTTGAGAGTTTTTGTACCGGGAATGTAATTGAGAGATTTCAGAGTCCTGTCATAATGCGACATTCACTCAAGGTTGACTTCTTTCAAGATGTTTTGATTATGACAAATTTCATAACTGCATTCTGTGGAGTCACCGCTTTGCAGCGGTGAAGGTCAGGACTCAATGGGCTCTCCGCTTCAGCACAACTGGCAGCTACTGCTCCATGCAGGGGCCTCGCTACCAATTCAAACGTAGCAACAGAGAAGCCCCCTGAAAGAATAGTGCTCGGGGCTCCCCCCTTTTTTAATTCCTACCACAGTTTTTGTGGGTCCTCTCCGGCTGTGGGTCCTGTGAAACTGTGGGCCCTAGAATCATCAGCAGCGTTCACCCCACAAGTTCCAGCCCTGGTCCATGCTACTAGCTCTGTGCTGTGGGGAGAACCTGGTGTCCTGTCCTGTTGTCCCAGAGTGAGGGAAGTGTGGTGCGAGAGTAGAGAACCAATCAGACACTCACACATGGGCTTCAGCTGGCCAATCAGCTCCTCCTTGGTCCACTTGGCCCACTCCTTCTTGTCGGTGTTGATGGAGCACAGGATGGGCCCGCATGGCTTCCCACAATCCTCTATGGCCGGCACGTTCAGGTAGTGGACCAGCACAATGTCTGGGTTCTACAGAGGAACACACACAGAACCGTTCAGATTGAGGACCAGCACGATGTCTGGGTTCTACAGAGGAACACACACAGAACCGTTCAGATTGAGGACCAGCACGATGTCTGGGTTCTACAGAGGAACACACACAGAACCGTTCAGATTGAGGACCAGCACGATGTCTGGGTTCTACAGAGGAACACACACACAGAACTGTTCAGGCAGTGGATCATTATGATGTTTAGGTTCTACAGAGGAACACACACACAGAACCGTTCAGGTAGTGGACCAGCACGATATCTGGGTTCTACAGGGGAACACAGAGAGAACCACGGGTTCAAACCAGCCCTTTGAACCCAACCCTTTGAACCTTGAACACGGACAATCACACAAAACCGCTGAAGAATCGTCTAGGCAGCATCGTATCAGTGCTGATAAGCAGTTCATTAAGAGAAAGAGAGAAAGAGAAAGATAGGGGGAGTTAGAGAGAGGGATACAGAGAGAGAAAAAAAGAGAGACATGGGGGGAGAGAGAAAGAGAGAGGGAGATAAAGAACAGAGGGGTGCTAATCCACAAAAGGACTGTGATGTTCTCCCCATTAAGCGGTTGAAAGTACCTGAAATACATTCTGCGGGGTTTCTCCCACAGTGTGTGAGAGAGCACACGCAGTGGCACTGCCAGGGAAACAGCCACACGGTGCCACGTCGGGGTCATGAATATTTAAGTGCGCCATCTAAACACATTTCAGTGCTCAGGGTTTCATTTTTATGCAAATGGGGTCAATACGGGATGAGTCAGATTAACAAAGACAACCGCACTCGCGGCAAGCACAGTGATTTTTAGGCCTCCGCCCCGCTGGTGAGGCAGACTGAACTTCTGCGCAGGGGTGTCCGTCTTTGGGGTAACAGACACAGGAATTATTCATCGTGACTGGCAATTATTCTCCATGAGTCATCCCACGGCAGAACTGCGGGAGCACGGAGATGACATTGAACATGCCCTGTGTAATCTGTTTTCCGCTATAATTTAAGGGAACTATTTCATTGTATAGAGACAAATATTTAGACAACTCCAATAACCATCTTACTTGAATAAAAATAATTCATTTCAAATGGTCCAATTCTGTGAAATGAGCAAGCGAGCCGCTCCATAAAAATATTGAAGGCGTCATCTTATTCGCGGCTCAACGGTTTCTTTTTTAGTCATTATTATTCCTGAGCCATTATTTATGTGCCAAATTAAAATTAATCCCCTGAATCAGCGCTTGCTCAACTGGTGGGAGCAAAAGCATCCATTTACTTTATCTGTGAATTCAGAGGTGGCTCGTCATCAACACCTTTTTCTGATGAAAACAAAACATAATGTGCACAAACGACCGAGTCTACGCACAGCCTGGGACGTAAACCAGTACAGCAGGGAACAGGACGCCTGGCGTCACCCTCGCGCAGAGCTATCTGACAAAGACTGAGCTCAGGGTCAAAGGTCATGTTTCGCCACAAAAACGTGACACTTGACTGTACTTGTGAACTGTGCCCACTAACTATCTGGACCTGGTTTAACATTCACTTGATTTGCATAAATACTTCAGTGAATCAGTCACGAAAACTGAACAAGTAGTGTTCACAGCTGTTGTGCAAAAAACAGGAGGAATTTTGCTTGCTGTTTTTTTTCTCAGTGGATCTAACTGAGTACGTTACCGTTGAGTGAGGAGACATGAAAGGGGGAGACATGAAAAATAAGGTTGCCATTTTTGTTGTTGTTGTACTAATGCATTCGCTATTTGTAAGACAACCCTGGGAATTCCAGTCACTATGGGATTGGGACAGGGAGGTGGATTTCTGAAGGTGAATTTAAGCGAGAGTGACATGCATGGGGGGGGGGGGGGGGGGGGGGGGGCAGAGAGGGAGGGGTATCAGCGAGAGGAAGAAAGATGGATGCTCAGAATTCGGTGTCAGCACAAAAGCGTTGCCGTGGCACTTCCATGGCGGAGGATGAGAGAGTGTAAAAGCGCTCTGTCTGACACGCGTGCAGCGGAGTGGAGGGAAACCAGGCCACAGAACGAGGAGGAGCGCAGCCAGGGCTCCGAGACGGCCCATATCCACGTATCTGGGAACGTTTGCCGGAGTACACCGGGAGAGCAGGAAGCTGGAACGCCAACAAAGCGCTGAGAGAGTCGCCCCTCCGCACGCTCCGAACTGGAAGAGAGAGAGGTGGGCGCTGGGTAATTGGTAAGCGGGAGCACGGAATGCGATGCCATCACACGCACACGCCCCTTTCTCCGAGGAGCTGATGCCCTCAATTAACTTCAAAGTATTTACCAGCTCAAAATGCCAGCATTCACAAGCAGCCAGAATTACCGCGGTAAATTACCTCAATTGACAGCTTATGAGTAATAGATGCGGTTTAAAAGCACATTGAGCGGCCATGAATAACATCCATCCCCTTCACCAAACAAACAGGGCTGAGCATGCACCGCTGAAACAGGGAGAGAGGGGAGGTTCTGCACTGTGTACATACACACACGCACTTACACACACGTACACATACACACACACACACACACGTACACATACACACACACACTCACACACACACACACACACTCACACACACCGTATATACACACACTCATACACACATACACACACACACTCACACACACCGTATATACACACACTCATACACACATACACACACACACTCACACACACCGTATATACACACACTCATACACACATACACACACACACTCACACACACCGTATATACACACACTCATACACACATACACACACACACTCACACACACGTACACATACACACACATACACACACACACCGTATATACACACACTCACACACACGTACACATACACACATACACTCACACACACTGTATATACACACACTCATACACACATACACACACACACTCACACACACCGTATATACACACACTCACACACACGTACACATACACACACACTCACACACACCGTATATACACGCACACACCATATATGCACACTCACGCATGCGCACACCTAAGCGCGCACACACACACACACACATCATTCTGAATGTAAGCACTCGCTACCGTCACAATGCCCTCTGAATATTTAACAGTGAAGTGAGGACCATTATCAATTCTGATCCAAACTGGCAGTTAATCAAAAATGCTAGGCCCCCTCCCTATTTCACACACACACTCAGACTCACACAAACCCTGACAGACACACACAACACACACAAACCCACACACACACACACAACACCCACAAACCCTCACACACACACACACACACACACAACACCCACAAACCCTCCCACACACACACACACACACAGCCCCTTGGTGGCAGAATGGCGGTTGTGATAAAGAAGAATGCCGCGGTAGCATCAGCTTGACTCCTGTTTGAGGCTTCATCAATGCTAAGTGCTCAATAAATCAGAGTGGCGCTGGTGTGTGCCCACTCCGGGCTGACATCATCAATCTGCACCCAGCCCGTCGCCTGGGAGACCACAGGGCCACAGAGGGGGGCGGGGCAGACCCTTCCTACCAGCTCTTAAC